>NW_015169199.1:3283-6855 GCF_001447785.1 Gekko japonicus
AGTTGGGGGCGGGGTGTGTGGCTTTAGGACACACTTCCGGTGATGTCAGGGGGTGTGGCTTTATGACACACTTCCGGTGATGTCAGGGGGTGTGGCATATGCTAATGAGTTATGCTAATGAGTTCCCCTAGCTCTTTTTCTACGAAACGACTCCTGGGCGGTCCCATAGATATGTGGGTCCCAGACCACTCGTGGCCTCAAAGGTCAGTACCGAAACCTTCAACCTGACCCAGTACTCCCGTTGGTCTCCCATCCACGGTGTAAGTCCAGGGTTGCTACGCAGAGGCAGGCAGGGCAACCCCCGCTCTTCGGGGTTACCCGCACAGAAGTGCTGAGTCCCGACAGCACAAGCAGGCAGCCGTGTTGCTCCGAAGCAGAGTCCTTCAAAAGCTAAGCCGCGTCGTATCTTTTATTAAGACCAACTGAGGCCCTGGTCACATGGGCCAGATAACGCAGGGGGGAGGCGCGGCTGTTCACCCCAGAGCAAAATAAAGCGCGGTAGCCCGATCACATGGTCCCCCGAGCCTCTGTGCTTAGGCTGTTAGCTGGATATCATGCGGCGATGCTGCAGCGTGGCAAAGAAGTGGTGCGGCGCGATCACACAAGCGTTTTGCGTTTGTGCGCATGCGCAGTTCCACGGAGCAGCACTGCTTTCAGTTTTGTGTTTGTGCGCATGCGCTTACGAAAAACATCCAGTTTGTGATGGGGGGGTGGATGGGCGCGGGATGCCACGGGATACTAGCGCTCCTGCGATCAGGTGCCCGCCCGTGCCGCGCGTTTTCCAGATACTAGTGCACTTTCCTTGGTACTTTTTAACTCTGCATCTTCAGCGGGATGCCACGGGTTGGCCACGGGTGCGCTACGCTTCCCAGATGTTGCGGTGTGATTGTGTCCCGAAGATCCGCCTGGCATTCGTGCCTTTCACACAGCAAATCCTCCGTGTGACCGGGGCCTGAGATGGCCTACAACTGGGGGCGAGCTTTCCAAGACCCTTCATCAAGCGGGATGTTAGAAACAAGAAAACGGGGGTGGTGGGGCTGGTGGAGAAAAAATACATTACAGGCCACGAGGGTACGGCCCCTTTAGAATATTGCATCAAAATGACGGTGAGCCCCCTTAACTGGACATTAAAAAAACCAACCAACCAGGTGTCAGTGGCCTCAATAGGCTTGGAGCAGGACCGACTGTATGGCCCAGGTAAGGGATATCATAACAAGTTTCTGTATCTTCTCAGGGACTTTCTGGAAAACCTTGCTTTCATTCTTCTGTATGGCAGTCTCTGGAACTGTGCCAGACGCTGGCCCAGTCTGCATCTAGCATTTAAGTTTAAGAGGCTAAGCTGGGGGTTGGGAGCTAGCATTTGCTCCGCTGTTTTACCAGACCCCCGCTGGAACAGAAGAAGATGCGGCTCAAAACCACATCCGAATATCCCAGGGGCCAACTCCGTACTGACTGCAGATTCACCCCTGAACGGCCATACAGCGGCCAAAAATCTATGCAGGCGGCCACCACAAAACCAAGAGATCAAAGCAAGTGAAACCGGCATGCAGTCTGGACACTGCCACAAAATCTGACTATCGATCAAAGTGAAAGTGGCATGCCATGCAGAGGGAGATTTCTGTTCTAGGGTGGGTTTGGTAAAACAGTAGAGCGAATGCTAGATGCCGATTGGGCCTCACACACCTCTTCCCTTTAGTGCTCCTGTCTTCTGGCTTTAATAACTATTACAAACATGGTCCCATCAAAACTCTTGCATTCCTGTTTAGGGTTGCGAGGTCCCCCGCCTGGCCACCAGCAGAGGATGGGGGGGGGGGTTAGGGTTGCCAGATCCAGGTTGGGGAACTCCAGGAGATATGGGGATGGAGCCTGGGGACAACAGGGGCCTCAGTGGGGCACAATGCCACAGAGTCCACCCTCCAAAGCAGCCATTTTCACCAGGGGAACTGATCTCTGTAGTCTGTAATTCCGGGGGATCCCCTATACCTGTCCCAAGGCATCTTGGCCCCCATGAGGATTAAGTGCATGAACTCTAATCTGGGAGAACCGGGTTTGATTCCCCACTCCTCCACTTGCAGCTGCTGGATGACCTTGGGCAAGCCATAGTTCTGACAAGAGCTGTCCTTGAAAGGGCAGTTCTGGAAAGAGCTCTCTCAGCCCCACCTACCTCACAGGGTGTCTGTTGTGGGGAGGGGAAGGGAAAGGAGTTTGTAAGCCGCTCTGAGACTTCGAGTGAAGGGCGAGGTATAAATCCAATCTCCTCGTCTTTGTCGTCTTCTTCTTTTTTTAACAAATACCTTTTAGAGATCATGGGCATGTGGCTCCTTTCCACTGCAACTGCGTCTTGTACTTATGTCGGAAAACACAACAGCACCCGATATTTTCCTAACAGGATTTGGCCTTCTGTCAGAAATTAGCCCATGGGTGAATGCGCGGGGCAGAAAAACCTTCCTTCAAGAAAAGCTTTTTTTTTTTGCTTTGAACCATTAGACGAATGTTATTGGCCTAGAACGGTTTAAACAACCTCTGTCTTAGACCGAATGAGCCGTTTAAAAGCAATGAGGCTCCGATCACAGCCAGTTTTTAAAATGAAGGCCTGGAGGGTTCGGATTCTGCTAGGGTTTGGATTCTCCTTGAATTGTCCTGCCAGAGGCAGTCTCTCTGGGGCTGGATTTAGGGTTGCAAAGAGCTTGGAGGGGGAACCCCCCCTGCATCTTCTGTCCCTTTAATGGGAGGTTAATGGGAGGCAATGGGCCGCCAAAGCTTTTCAAGATTTGGAGGTCAATAACTTCCCATTAAGCCTCTATTAAAGGGGCAGGACGATCTCCCCCCCAGGCAGTTGAATCCGGCAACCTTGGCTTTGAAGAGAAGGGATTAAAAGCATAGGGGCCAGTAAGAAAAATAACTTCCAAGCTTCCCTTGCAAGCTTCCCTTGCAAGCACTTAAGCTGGAATAGTCAAAGAAGGGCTGTTCTTCTGTCCTACTGTGACTTCAGTAAGTGGAGCCTGCGTGGTGCGGTTCAGTGGTTAGAGGGCCAGGAATGGACCCTGGGACTCTGTTCATGTCTCTGTTCTGCTGTGAAGCAGGCCACGGTGACCCAGGGGATCGTCCTCGCCTACCTTACAAGGTTATTTTGAGAATGAAACTGGGGAAGCAAGAACCACGTGTTCCACTTTGGGCTCCCTCGGGACAGACAGAATCAACGTGCACTCGGCTGTCTCGTTCCGTCCTAGTGCTGATTTTGACCAGAAGTTTCAGGGCTTTGGTTTTTTTTGGGGGGGATAGGGCATGAGGGGCCAGACCCGAGGAGGCAGAGTGTTCTCTGAATGGCTCGAGAGCTTTTGGCATTCCCTGTGCCAGTTATTCTGCGAGGCCAGACTCTTTCCTCTGGATGTGCGGGTGTCTCTCCCTGGGCGATTTCTCACTAGAGTTGCCTCGCAGCACAGCGCCGTTTGCCTCGACACAAACATGTCAATTTCACACCCGAAGCTCCGGGGCTGCATTTTGACTTGGGGCTTTGCCCGATTTCCTCTGCAGTTTCGTGATCCTGGTTTTTGAGGATCATGAAACTGCGG
>NW_015169199.1:7326-8848 GCF_001447785.1 Gekko japonicus
GAGTTCAACGACATTTTATCCTCACAACAACCCTGTGGGGTAGGTTAGGCTGAGAGTATGTGATTGGCCCAAGGTCACCCTGCAGGCTTCCATGGCAGACAGTTTGGTGTAATGGTTAGGTGCGTGGACTCTAATCTGGGAGAACTGGGTTTGATTCCCCACTCCTCCATACACAGCTGCTGGATGACCTTGGGCAAGCCGTAGTTCTCTTAGAGCTGTTCTCTCAAGGGCAGTTCTGGAAAGACCTCTCTCAGCCCCGCCTACCTCACAGGGTGTCTGTTGTGGGGAGAGGAAGGGAAAGGAGTTTGTAAGACGCTCTGAGACTCCGATGGAGGGTGGGGTAGAAATCCAGTGTCTTCTCTTCGTCTTCTTCAGACCGGAGATTCGAATCTGGTTTCCCCGGACTCTAGTCTGACACTCTAAGCACTGCAAAACGTTGACACTCTAAGCACTGCAAAACGTTGGCTCCTATTCTGTCTCCATCAGAAGCCAACCAAATTATCCTGAAAATTCTCAAGTAGGGCCCGAGCACCGCTTCTTGTACTCACGGTTTTCATTGAGCCTTATAACGGTAAATAGCTGTGGATAGATCTATCCATCATGGCTTTGTGCAAAGCCGTGTTAAAGCTGCCATCGCTGCGTCTTGTAGAAACAGCTTCTGCCTGAAAGTGCTGGGTGTTCCTCCACCCCCTTCTGTCATTCCACGGCATTCGGTTTTTCTAAAGGATGCCCCCTCCCTTTATGCAGTGAATTAATTAAACTGCATCTGCTGTATTTGGCACCTTGCTGCTTAGTCCTGAAACCACCTGGGTGTTTCCAGAGGAGTGCTCTTGAAATAAATTTTATGCGCCTTCTAATTTTTTGAACGGCAGTCACACGGCTCTGCAGAGATCAATATGTATTATTCAGAGCGGCTTGGTCCTGGAATTTAATGGCATCTTAAATTTAACCGAACACTTCAGGCGGAGGAAGGTGTGAAGTAATTACTCGGTGTCTGGATGCACTTGAGGACGGGTTATTGAGTATTCCTTGGTTAAGATGTTTAAGTCGCCCACTGGATGGGGTACCGGAGGCGGGAGACTCGGGTTTAAACCCTGGCTTTACTGCCAGACCCGTCAGTTTCCTTGGTCATAACCTGGATCACCGAAGAAATGAGATGAGGAAACTGCATGGCGTTTTGACGTGTCTGCTGAAGGAAGGGACGGCCCTGCATATTACAGTGATTAGTTTTTTCTATCTGGGGCATTCGCGGTGCAGTCCTCACCAGAGTCACCCGAATGTCAGTTTGGTGTCGTGGTTAAGACCGCAGACTCTGATCTGGGAGAACCAGGTGTCAAGCTCACGGTTTGTTTTGCATTTTACAGCTTGTTCCGATAGTAACCAGGAAGTGGGGAGTGGAAGAATGTAGAGCCAAAACACTTTCACCTCCTAGGCCTCTGATGTACCAGACACCTTATCTCCCCTGAGAACTTTTAGTTCCTTGAGTCTCATTTTTCTACGCTGGCTTTTGTCTTACATGTTG
>NW_015169199.1:8916-11807 GCF_001447785.1 Gekko japonicus
GATTGGCTCTGGACCTTTTAGGGCCCTTGCTTGAACCTTGTATATCTGTTGCTTTCGGGCCTTTACTCTCAGTTCTAACACAGCCAGTGTACAGGCTGGATCCTATCAATGTCTCAATACACTTATCCTTCTTCGAAGTGAATGTTGTTGGGAACTGATTTACCCAGAGGTCTAACGCTGGGTTTGATTCCCCACTCCTCCACATGCAGCCAGTTGGGTGACCTTGGGTCAGTCACAAGTTCTCTCGGAGCTGTTCTCTCAAGGGCAGTTCTGGAAAGAGCTCTCTCAGCCCCGCCTATCTCACAGGGTGTCTGCTGTGGGGAGGGGAAGGGAAAGGAGATTGTAAGCCGTTCTGAGACTCTTGAGTGGAGGGTGGGGTATAAATACAATCTCTCCCCCCCCTTTCTTCTTCGTCTTCATCTTTGTCTTCTAGCTGAATAATATCTTTAAAAAATGTTACTTGCACCACTGGCCTTAATCTCTTAGCACATCACAGCAGCCAGAAAGAATGGGGCTGATCTTTGTGATCCTCCTCCGCCTGCTGTTTTGGCAGTTTTGCAGGGGTCCTGGAAAGACCACAGACGTGTCCATGGCCATGAGGTTTTGAGGCCTGGTCTGCCCGTTGGCAATTTCAAGGCCTGTCAGTGCATCAAGGCAGAGCCAGGACTCGTCTCGCGTTGCCTAGGGAACCAAGGCAATGATTTGGCCTGCGTTGCGCTTTGAGGCTCGGCCGGGCCGTGAAGCCTCTCCTGCGCAGTGAGACCGAGAGAGCATTGGCGTGGCTGCCTTGAGCCACGGAGGCACTTGAATTCTCTCCCATCCAGAGCCAGGGCAGGGCCTCGCATTGTCACATTGCCAAATATAACAGTGTGGCACTGTGGTGTCATTGTGCTTGCTGGACGGAGCCCTGATTGGCGAAGGTGGCTACATAAATGCATGGTGCTAAATGAAACGGCGGCAGAAGGGGGAAACAAGAGTGGTGAATCACTGGAGTTTCGTTTGAGACTGAGGAAACGTTTCATACATTTTCGTAAGCTTCTCCCCCACGTACTAAAGATGGCAATGTTTATGTAAGTACAAAGAAGTCCTGCCGGCAAACATGGATTGAAATCTGAATTAAAAAAGGATAAACGGAGCACTTTTCCAGTCAGGAGCCCGCAGGGTTGCCAGGTTCCTACCTTCTGCCGGCGAGGGGACTGAGCATCCTACCCGGGATGTTCTGGTGCGTGCACCTGGAAGCAATGTTCCCTCTAAGCTGTGGAGTCTTGTGAGCAAAAATTCTACTTTCTGAGCTACTGGCATTAAAGTTGTGAGAGAGCGATTTGGCTACTGCATAAATTAGTTTGCTCTGAAGCCATCCTTCCTGAGCCGAGACAAAAACGTGTGAGCCGGAGGCTAGAAAACTGTAAGCTAGCTCACACTAACTCAGCTTAGAAGGAACACTGCCTGGAAGTGGCGGCATTGCGCCAGGGGGACGCTCTAGCATTCGGCCAGAGCCTCTATGGTATCATAGAGTTTTTAGGCCCAGTGCTAGATGACACCCCCCCACCGGCAACGTGCTCAGTGCGATGACGTCACCTCCGAGTGACGCCATCGCACCGGGCACATTGCTGTGATCCCAGCACTTTGGGGGGTGGGTTCCCCCTGCCAGCCAGATGCAGTCTGGCGGATTGGGGGCCCCTAAAGCAGGCAAATCCCCCCCCCGGGGGGAATGGCATGCCTAGGAGCCAGGCAACACAACAAAACCCAGCCAGAAAATGCCTTTCTAAATATTCACTTGTCCACAGAATGCAAGCAAAGAGTTAGACCAATGGCTCCTTTGGGAGAGAGGGTTCCAGAACTTGGGGGCCACCACTGAGAAGGCCCTGCTTTGTACCTTAGCTCTTTTTGTTGAAGTAGAACAGGACTTGTGTAGCAAGACCACCCTTTCCAATGTAACTGAATGGGGAGGTTTATGTGGGAGGAAAGGCTCAGCAAGATAGTCCGGGCCCTGGGCTGTCCAGAGCTATAGGGAAAAGCCCCAGGACTTGAGTTGGCAACTAGTGTAGGCAAATGAATGTGTGTTACCAGCTTGTGCTGTTAGGATTCCCAGCCTCCAGGGGAGGGGTGTGTGTGGAGATCTCCTGGAATTACAACCGACCTCCAGACGACAGTGGTCAGTTCTGTGGTACGCACAGTTTATATGTGACACTGTTACGCACTCAGCACTCTGCCTGCCTTAGTAGACTAACCTTAGTGGACTCAGCTAGCACCTATGACATACACAGACATACAGATATGTCAAGTGCCACTGATGATTCTAATTACAGAGATAGAAATCAATCATGAACATATATTCAGGTAGTCACTTCGGTTCAATGCTTAAATGCATTCTGGGAAAAATATTAAATGCTGACAGGCAGTAACTGATTGCTTATGACCTTGCTCGTGATGGCTAGCTGTGACTGCGCATGTTCCTGATGTCAGCTCGCTTGCGTTAGATGGAGAACACACTGCATGATGTACCCGTATCTGTTACATTCGGTACTTTTTGGAACTTCACAGCCTGAGGAGATGAAGGCCTATTGTTTATTTATTTATGCTTTCGGCTTGTATCCCGCTCGAACCCCGAGGGGTCTCTGAGCGGCTTACACAACTATTTGTTCCCTAACTAAGGCCACAATCATGAGGGGGGGTGGCTTCCTGGCAGCGAGGCCTCTTGCTGATGTCTGGCCTTCTTCGGCGGCCTCAGATGTTGGCGCTCTCCTTCCATGTCCCGGGGCAGATCTTCTCCTGATTCCGCAGCTCCTTCTCTCGGCGGGGCTCTTCTGGTGCGCGGCTCGTGGCCGCCGCCGCCCCGAGTATTGTCCTTTCCGGCTCCGTCGCGCTACGCCGCCGTGGTGGTGCTCCGC
>NW_015169199.1:13710-40087 GCF_001447785.1 Gekko japonicus
GGAAGTATAAAATAAAAAGGTAAAGGTAAAGGTTTCCCTTGCTCGAAAGCTAGTTGAATCCGACTCTAGGGGGCAGTGCTCATCTCCGTTTCCAAGCCAAAGAGCCAGCGCTGTCCGAAGATGTTTCCATGGTCATGTGGCCGGCATGACGAGACGCCAAGGTGCTGTGACCTTCCCACCGAAGCAGTACCTATTTAAAGGTAAAGGTTCCCTTGCTCGAAAGCCAGTCGAATCTGACTCTAGGGTTGCAGTGCTCATCTCCGTTTCAAAGCCGAAGAGCCAGCGCTGTCCGAAGACATTTCTGTGGTCATGTGGCCGGCATGACTCAACACCAAGGCGCACGGAATGCTGTTACCTTCCCACTGAAGTGGTACCTATTTATCTACTTGCAATTTCTTGCTTTCGAACTGCTAGGTTGGTAGGAGCTGGAACTAGAGACGGGAGCTCACTCCGTCATGCGGCACACTCGGGTCTTGAACTGCTGAACTACCAACCTTCCAGAGCCTGCAGTTCAGCGTCTTAACCACTTGAGCCACTGCAGCTTCCATAAATAGTACCTATTTATCTACTTGCAATTTCTTGCTTTATAACTGCTACGTTGGCAGGATCTGGAGCCAGAGATGGGAGCTCACTCCGTCATGTGGCACACTCGGGTCTCGAACTGCTGAACTACAGACCTTCCGGTCTGCAGCTCAGCATCTTAACCTCTGATCCACCATGGCCCCTAGGAAGTATAGAATACACACACACAACTTCAGCTGTGAAGTCCGCAGGCACCTATTATTTGCTGTTTGCTCCTTTCAAATACGTTGGCATAGGACCTGTCGGTTTCCCAGGAGTAATGCCTGTGCAGTGTGAAGGTACGAGGATGTCAGGGTTCGATAGTCAGGTCACACAACACAGCGCGTCATAAGAAGAATTCTGTTTATTTGTATGCCCGGACTATGACACGTGTACGGTTTGTGTCAGGAATACCCGGGAACTGTATGGCACCCTGAATTATACTAGGATCAAACATCCCCCCTTACAAGCTGAAGCCAGTAAGCAAAGCTCGCGCGCGTGGGGAAAGAAAGTGGGCAAAAAGCAAAAGCCTTGGTTCCCAGCAAAAGCCGACAGCAGCTGGAACATCCCAAGGTCAGGAAAGTAGATAATACCCAGACAGTGAAACTCTGTGTGTAGCAGGCAGAAGGAGAAGAGAAGAGAAGAGATTGGATTTATACCCTGCCCTTCACTACCCAGAGGAGTCTCAGAGCGGCTTACAAACTCCTTTCCCTTCTCCTCCCCACAACAGACACCCTATGAGGTCGGTGGGGCTGAGAGAGCTCTGGCAGAAACTGCTCTTTTTCAAGGACAGCTCTTATCAGAACTAGGCTTGCCCAAGGTCATCCAGCTAGTTGCAAGTGGAGGAGGAGTGGGGAATCAAACCCGGCTCTCCCAGATTAGAGTCCGCGCACTTTCCCCCTCCACACATTCCAGCAACATGGCAGTGTTAACTGACAAAGGAGCATTGTTAGGATTGTGAACCTCTAGCTGGGACCTGGAGTTCTCCTGCTGTTTCAGTTGATCTCCCCTGGAGGAAGTGGCTGCTTTGGAGGGTGGGGTCCTTCCCCTCCCCAAACCCAGCTCCTCCCCAGTCTCCACCCTTGAAATCTCCCAAGTATTCCCCCATTCAGAACCGACCACTCTAGGCACTGGGCCTTTCTTGACTATTGTGGTGACCCATATTCTGCACTGGGCTGTGTTTGTATCTGGCTACACTGGTGCACTATTTTGTTTTTAGTCTTGCTAATGGACAGTTGCAGTGTTTTTATGTCCTTGCCACTTGTCGTTGCGTTGTTAGCCACCTTGAGTCCGCGGAGATAAAGCAGGATGTAAATATTTAAAATATATTAAAATGCTGTTGTTGAATTGTATATGACCAACGGATCTCTACTTCATGCATGCCTTCTTAAGGGATCCGCTCCCAAAGAGCTGCTGTATTAGTCTCTTGCAGCGCAACCAACAACTGCAGCGTCCCATGGCACCCTAAAGACTCACAGATTTGCTGCAAGAAACATTGCACAGTTCATCGTGTTTTGGAATGGGTTCTTAGGGAAGGCATTGGATGTAGCCGTAGACGGTGGAAATGTTCTTAGTCTCACAAAGAAACCGGTAAATCTCAAGGGTGATTGCCACAGTAAGGAGTAGACTTCCAAGGACCACGGAGTTCTGCGTCACAGTTGGTACAAGAGACCAGTGCTGCTTTTGACATCATTCTCAACTTGTATGAGGAGCAGTTCTTAGCCATCATTCTTAGCCATGATAAACGACATGACTTGAGTTATTGGCAGCAGATAGGAAGTAGGGGGTGGAGGGGGGGGAGAGGTATTTAAAATGCCTGGCCCATTCCAGCTGCACAGATCGTCTCCCGCACTGACTTAGGTTGAGGTCAGACTGGCAGTTTGAAGTGTGAGGGAGTCGTGGCAAAAAGATCCGGCATAAACTGTTCCGGGTTTTCCTGGTCACACTGCTCTGACTGATGCGGGAGCAGGGCTAATTTTGGGCAGGAACGCACAGGAACGGAGTTCCGGCTGGCTCCCAAGTTGGCCACGCCCAGCAGGAACTCATTAGAATAACAGGCCACACCCAACAGCAGAAACTCATGAGGATTGGCTACATTAGGGGTGTGTGGCCTCACATGCAAAGGAGTTCCTGCTACAAAAAAAGGCCCTGGGTTTTGATAACAAACAAGGTCAACAGAATAAGAAGCAAAAGGTGGGTGTGGCTGGATGACCACACTTCTGGTAACATGGGGGTGTGGCCTAATGTGCTAATGAGCTCCTGCTGTTGGGTGTGGCCTATTATACTAATGAGTTCCTGCTGGGCTTTTTCTACAAAGGAGGCGCAAGGGAGGCGCAAGGGAGGCGCAAGGGAGCGTTTCTACGAAGGAGGCGCAAGGGAGCGTTTGCACTGTTGGTCCGCCCCTGGCGGAGGCGCAGCTTTCTTTTTGGTAATCCGGAGATATGTGCACAAGCAATCGCGGCTTTCAGCGTTCACACTTTGTTGGTGCGGAATGAACGCGAGATGGACGCGCTCTCCAGGGTTTACTACCACTTTCACCAGGTACTTTTTAAACTCGGGAGGCAAGCGCTACAAGACGGGCTGAGTACGGCTGGGGAACGCCTGACAGATGTGCCTGTGTGAACGGCCCCTTTAATCCGTTTGTGAAAGGTTTCCGGCATGTGCCTATCTTGGGGCAAACTGCCAGTCTGAACTCCGCCTTAATGTACGTCTTGGTTAAATTGCGACATAAGTGCATTATGCCAACTTGGCCTCCTCTTCCAGAAATCCCTGAATGATAATACATTATCTTAAAATAACTTCAGGGCAGACATCAAGAAGATTAAAAAATGGTGTGTGGTGGAGGAGGTGGGGAGGAGCGGGCAGGACGGGCAGTCCCAGCAATTCAAATTTATGGCGTCCAGTTCAAGAAGCTGGCCATAAATAATCCCGAATTTATCTTCCCCTGCAAATCTGAAGCAGCCCCTTTAACAAATACAATGCATCTATTTCATTTGGTACACAAACAAGTCGTAAATAACTCCAGTCAAAGTCGCTTCACATTCCTTTCCACCATTTTAACACCCTATCTTGTTTATGGGTTTTTGCCTTCCTAATCAGACTGGTGGGTCGACAGGGCTCTCTGTCCCTGAGCATCGTCATTTCCCCTGCTCTCTAAATACACAGTTAGGTGAAGGTAAAGGTTCCCTTGCTCGAAAGCCAGTCGAGTCCGACTCTAGGGTTACGGTGCTCATCTCCGTTTCAAGCCGAAGAGCCAGCGCTGTCCGAAGACGTTTCCGTGGTCATGTGGCCGGCATGACTAAACACCAAGGCGCACGGAACGCTGTGACCTTCCCACCGAAGTGGTACCTATTTATCTACTTGCCATTTCTTCCTTTCGAACTGCGAGGTTGGCAGGAGCTGGAACTAGAGACGGGAGCTCACCCCGTCATGCGGCACCCGGGTCTCGAACTGCTGAACTACTGACCTTCCACAGCCTGCAGTTCAGTATCTCAACCACTTGAGCCACCGCAGCTCCCTAAATACACAGTTACTATTTCTTTTATCCTACTGAGACATTGGCGAAGGTGTGTTTAAATGGTGTGCCATGGATAGGAGAAGGTTTTTTTCCCCCTTGCGGATTGAAGGATGGATCAGATTTTGTATGAAATTATACTTTACATGTTGGAGTTCTGTGGGTGACACTAGAAACAGAGCCAGTTTGGTGTAGTGGTTAAGTGCGAGGACTCTAATCTGGGAAGAACCGGGTTTGATTCCCCACTCCTCCACTTGGACCTGCTGGATGACCTTGGGCAAGCCACAGTTCTGATAAGAGCTGTTCTTGGGAAAGAGCAGTTTCTGTCAGAGCTCTCTCAAGCAATGTTCCCTCTAAGCTGTGGAGTCTTGTGAGCAAGAATTCTACCTTGTGAGCTACTGGCATTAAAGTTGTGAGCCAGCGATTTGGCTGCTGCATACATTAGTTTGCTCTGGAGCCCTTCTTCCTGAGTGGAGACAAAAATGTGTGAGCCGGAGGGTAAAAATTGTGAGCTGGCTCACACTAACTCAGCTTAGAGGGAACACTGCTCTCAAGCCCCACCTACCTCACAGGGTGTCTGTCGTGGGGAGGGGAAGGGAAAGGAGTTTGTAAGCCGGTCTGAAACTCCTTCGGGTAGTGAAGGGTGGGGTATAAATCCAGTCTCCTCTTCTCTTGTTTTCTGCTAGAATGATGATAGATCCTTACTGGTGCAATTTGGTTTCTGTTTCTTCTTAGGCATGCAAAGATTTTAGAAACAATTGATGTGGATCGTCTAATAAAACCCTTCTGTTCTGTGACAGACTAGTGTTTCAAACCGGGTAGGACTTGCCAGGCTGAGCCAGAATTTTACCAGTCTTGGCAGTTTGTGGATAATACACATGATGTATGCCTGAGTTCCCATAATGAATTGTATGCACTCAGAGGAACCAAGTGTGGTTGATGGCTGTTGAGAACGTTGTGAGTACAAATACATGCTCTGTCCACCCGCACACAGAAGACCTGCCTGGCAGACTTGACTGAAGAACTTAGATGGGAGATGTTACGCTACCCGGGATCCTAGTGAAACTGAGCTGTTGTTAGCAAACCAGGTTATTGTAGATTCAGGTGGATGGCTGTGCTGCTCTGAAGCAGCAGAACAAAGTCTGAGTCCATGCACATGAAAGCTTATACCCAGAATTAAATATTGTTGGTCTTAAAGGTGCCCACTGGAGTCCGACTTTGTTCTTCAGGTTATCGTAGGCCCCGGTCACACGGGCCGGATATCGCGGGGGGAGGCGTGGCTAATTGCCCCCGGCGCTGTTTGATCTGCGATTACGCTATCAGACCCGCCGGCGGCACACTACGGGTCTGTCCCTCCCCGCTGGCGGCACACCACGGGTCTGTCCCTCCCCGCCGGCGGCACACCACGGGTCCGTCCCTCCGCGCCGGCGGGTAAACGAGGGTGGCGATCACACGATGATCCTGCAGCACGGCAAAGAAGCGGCACAGTCAGTCTGACGTCGATACCGGGTAAATTGGTGGAAACCATTATTAAGGAAAGAATTAGTAGGCACATAGATGAACAAAACCTATTGAGGCAGACTCAACATGGGTTCTGTAAGGGAAGATCTTGTCTCACTAACCTGTTAGTGTTCTTTGAGGGGGTGAACAAACATGTGGACAAGGGGGATCCAATAGATATTGTTTACCTTGACTTCCAGAAAGCTTTTGATAAAGTTCCTCATCAAAGGCTCCTAAGCAAGCTCAAAAATCATGGGATAAAAGGACAAGTCCTTTTATGGATCAAAAACTGGCTAATTAATAGAAAACAGAGAGTGAGTATAAATGGGCAGTTCTCCCAGTGGAGGGGTGTAAGCAGTGGGGTACCACAGGGATCAGTACTTGGTCCACTGCTTTTTAACTTGTTCATTAATGATTTGGAGATGGGAGTAAGCAGTGAAGTGGCTAAATTTGCGGATGATACAAAGTTGTTCGGGGTGGTGAAAACCAGTGAGGATTGTGAGGCACTCCAAGGGGATCTGTCAAGGATGGGCGAGTGGGCGTCAACATGGCAAATGGGGTTCAATGTGGCCAAGTGCAAGGTGATGCACATTGGAGCCAAAAATCCTAAATATAAATACACATTGATGGGGTCTGAACTGGCAGAGACTGATCAAGAGAGAGATCTTGGAGTTGTAGTAGATAACTCACTGAAGATGTCGAGACAGTGTGTGACTGCAATAAAGAAGGCCAATGCTATGCTGGGGATTATTAGGAAGGGTATTGTAAACAGATCAGCCAATATCATAATGCCGCTATATAAATCAATGGTGCGACCTCATTTGGAATACTGTGTGCAGTTCTGGTCACCACACCTTAAAAAGGATATTATAGCTTTGGAAAAAGTGCAGAAAAGGGCAACTCGAATGATAAAAGGGTTGGAACACTTTCCCTATGAGGAAAGGTTAAAGCGCTTAGGGCTCTTTAGCTTGGAGAAACGACGACTGAGGGGTGACATGATTGAGGTTTATAAGATTATGCATGGGAAAGAGCAGGTAGAGAAAGAGGTACTTTTCTCCCTTTCTCACAATACAAGAACTCGTGGGCACTCCATGAAACTGCTGAGCGGTCGGGTTAGAACGGATAGAAGGAAGTACTTCTTCACCCAAAGAGTGATTAACACTTGGAATTCACTGCCACAGGAAGTGGTTTCGGCTACAAGCATGGACGGCTTCAAGAGGGAATTAGATAAGCCTATGGAGCAGAGGTCCATCAGTGGCTATTAGCCACAAGGTATAGATAGGGACTCTGGGGCAAGTGATGCTCTGTCTTCTTGGTGGTTTTGGGGGGGTCAACAGTGGGAGGGCTTCTAATGTTCTGGCCCCACTGGTGGACCTCCTGATGGCGCCTGGTATTTCTGGCCACTGTGTGACACAGAGTGTTGGACTGGATGGGCCTTTGGCCTGATCCAACACTGGCATCTCTTATGTTCTTATGACTGGCCCAAGGACACCCAGCAGGATTCTATGAGTGAGGGTTTGATCCTGGCTCTCCTAGGTCCTAGTGATGCACTTTAAGCATTACGACAGGCTGGCTCTCTGTACTAGAACAGAACAGGATTTGGGGACATCGTTAAAAACAGTCACAGAATGCAGTAATCCAGTTGGCCTCTTGCTTTTCATTTTGCACCACTTCACAAAAGACACAATAGCTCACAGACGACATGAAGATGCCTTGCACCTGGCAATACTGCTTAAATTACAGCAGTAAGGGGTTGCATTCATCTTGTCCTGACGAAGCGACAAATTGGGCCTGCGGGGCCAAGGGAGCTCTCATTGATTTAATTTCTGGGAGCACCGCAGAGTGTGTCAACGGCTTCCTTTTTGTGTGCTGAACGTACATCGGACAAAACCGGGGGAGATATCTCCTCACAAGGAGACGGTCCCCCGCATCCTGCCTTCCTTCTGACTAATGCTGCAGTTTCCCCACAGCATTTTCTCTGTGGATAGATTTGGAAAAGGGGTCATTGGCCGGGAAATTTTTAAGCTTTTGGTTTGCACAGCATGTTACCATTTGATGGGTGATGAGCGTTTTTGTTTTGGAAGCGCTAAACATTTATACGTAGCTCATCCATTTGGGTGTGACAGAGCCATTTGATATTTATGCATTTAGCATTAGCATACATGTTTATGTACTGTCCCTTGTGTTCAGCGGTCGCCTTGTTGTCCCAGGTTTACCAGATGTACCCCCTATCACAGCCGGCCCCACCCACCATCACGTTCCCGTTTTTTCTTTGCAGTGTAAAACCGAGTAGGGCTCCTAGGGCTCCGGCTGTGGCCCCCCGCCCTGGACCCCTAATCCCCCACTCCCTCTCCCATCCTGAACCCTGGTCAGTTTTTGTTGCTCAGCGGGGCAACTGGGGGAAAGTGGGTGCTGTTTCAGTGGTGCGCTGATGTGTGACGTTGCTCCTGGCGCGAAACCGGAAGTAACGTCTTTGCCTCGGCATAGAGTTTTGGGTGAACCCTAGAGTGTTGCAGTGAGGCAATGATGTCACTTCCTGTTTTGTGTCAGAGGTGGTGTTGCATGTTAGTGGGGCACTGAGTTACTTGGCCCCGCCCCCTGCAATCTCCTGCTGGGTGCCAGTGCTGAGTTGCCAACCCTAGAACACAGCCTCCCCCTCCCCCTGCAGAAGCTGAAGAGGAGCAGGTCGATGGATTTCCCAAGTCAAACTGGAAGCTATGCCAAATCTTCTGGTCTTAAATTCTGTGCAGTTAAAACAGTTATTTCACACCTGTTTGGTATTTCAGAGCAAATGGTTAATAAATTTGCAAGAGTTGAGGAATATATGGAGCCCAGCTCATCCAGTTTTAAGTATTTTATGGCTCAATTCTATATGGGGAGTTAATCCACTCTGAACTCACTGGAATGAGTGGATTCAGGTGGAAGCCATTTGGATCCCGAGCAATAGAACAAGCACCGACACCTTGAAACGGATCCGGAATTCGATTGGCAGCCAGTGCAGTTCACGCAGCGCTGAGTGGATGTGAGCCCAAACAGGCGTTGCCGTCAGCACCCTCACTGCCGCGTTCTGGACGAGCTGCAACTTCCGGAGCAGAGTCAAGGGCAGCCCCACATTGAGAGAGTGACAGTAGTCCAGTCTGGAAGTGCCCATTGCATGGGCCACTGTCACTAGGTCCTGGGGAGTGAGATTTGGGGCCAACTGCCTGACCTGCCTCAGATGGAAAAAGGCAGACCTGGCAGTGGTGGTGACCTGGGCCTCCATAGAAAGGGAGGAATTCAGGAGCACCCCCAGGCTGTTCACCCTCGATGTCGAGACGAATGGGGCCCCGTCAGAGGCTGGGAGCCTGATCCCCTGTCCCAGTCCCCGACGATCCAGACACAGGGCCTCCGTCTTAGCTGGATTAAGCTTCAGCCACGGCCTGTAACGCCTCGACCGGATTTCCAGGGGGCGTATCTGGACAGCCGTCCGTCAGTGGATAGAGCTGGGTGTCATCTGCGTACTGGTGACAACCCAGCCCATACCTCCGGACAATCTGGGCGAGGGGGCGCAAAGGGAAGAGGAGTGCTCCCTGTGACATGCCACATCCCCAGCGCCACCCTCTGTCCCCGACCTTGAAGGAAGGAGGTCAGCCACTGCAAGGCAAGCCCCCGTATCCCAGCGTTATATGTTTAAGTCTCCCAAGGAAATCAGTGGAAATTCAGCAGTGTGTAAGCTGTGTTCAGCGTAGCCCTCGTGCACTGGATTGGTTGCCTGCCTATACGGTGGCCCCGGACACACAGGAGGCTTTGATCCGCGAGAGGGATGGATCGGGGGCGCAACAAGCGGGCGCGATCACACCGCAACATCTGGGAAGCGGCGTGCACCCGTCCCTCATCCGTCTCTTCCGGCCGAAGATGCGGGTCAAAAAACCCCCCTACAAAACACTACTACTTACCTGAAAATCCGCAGCAAGGGCGGCCATGTGATCGCCGGCGTGCCCGTCTCCAGCAGCATGCGAGGCCCCCGGCCAAACTGCGCAGGCGCGCACATGCGCAGCAGGCTGCCTCGCTCACCAATCTGTGGCTTCCCCCCCCCCGGCCTTTGATCATGCGCGGGGCGAACTGTGCGGCGGCTCGGGGGATCTGTCTGATCCCACCGCCGTGCTTCTCTTTTGATGCGGTTCAAAAAAGCCGCACTTCAGCCGCACCTTTCCCCCCAGTGTGACCGGGGCCAATCTTCTATTTTTGTTCCTAGTCATTTCATTTCATTCCATTTATATCCATTTAAAGCATCCTATAGCTTCTGTTATTTATTAAACATTTAAACCCCGCCATCTCTGCTACCAAAAAACTCCTGAGGGTAGAGCTCTTATTTTTAGCTTTTAGTATTTATTTCTATTTGTTTTTTTTTAATGTACTTTTTAAAGAGTTCTGACTTTTTTTCTTTTGGATGGTTAGAAGAACCTTCTTCTTTTGGAAGAAGGGAGTTAGGAGAGGTAAAGTCTATAGTGTGACATGTAAAAAATTAAGCGAAAATCCTAGAAGACTCTGGTCTGTGGTGATAGTTCCTGAAAAACTGTGTGGGGTTTTCTTTCTCTCCTGAGATTAAAAAAACGGTTTGTGTTTTTCTTTTAAAAAAGGACAAAGTATAGAAAGGTGGGCTGGTGTGGTTTCAGCTGGCAAAATTCTGCAGGAAGAAACACACTTTCTCTGTGCATCGTGGCCCCAATCCAGACCAGGCCGTGTGTCCCTGGGAACTGAGTTACCAGCATGGAACTTGATTCGAATCCAGAAGAACCTTAGAGACCAACAAGATGTTCGGGGGTATGAGCTTTTGGGATATCTGATGAAGGCAGCGTTGAAGGGAACGGGAAATAAATAGTAAAGGAAATCCTGTATGGAAGGAGAAAGAAATGTATTCTGTTCCTCGGGGACTGCTTGGATAAAGGAGGCCTTTTTGTCTGAGAAATTCTGTGAGATTGAGATTTCTGTGGATGGGAAGGATGACTTGTGACTTTGGATTTAGAGCTTGGGGCTCCTTCCTTTCTTCTCTTGCCCCCTGAGCAGAGTGCACTGGCACTTTGCTTGGCTTTGTTACCTTCCAGGCAAACGGTAACTCTGGCCTTCAAATAACTCAGGGTGCCGCCTGCTTCACACTTCAGCCAGGGCCTGGTGTCAAACCTGGTGTGGATTCCCTCAGCAGTTTTGTGCTAAGGGCAATGATGAGGCAGTCTTCAAATTATGAAGGCAAACTCTTCTTCTTTGCTCTTTAAAAGGTTCCCTGATTTTTGTACCTGTATTCACTTTCCCTCCTGCCTTACAACCCTCTCCTCGTCCTGTATAAATTAGAAGCAAAATAGCAACATCTACTGATTTTAAATTAGTTTCACCTGGGATTACTGTAAAATAGCTTCTCACTCCTTCAAGGCTTGTATAATGGCAAAAAAAAAACCCTACAAAAAACTACCTTTCCCCTCAACGGGCTGGATTATTTCCCCCCCTGCTTTGCTCAGATACGTGCAGGGAACAGTTTGTGGTTTGTGCAGGTACCAGATATTTTGACTTGGTTGTTGGGGTGGGAAGTAGGGTTCCCAAGTACCTACCTACGATCCGGCGGGGGACACATTCTTCCCCGCCGGAGATTCTTGCTTGGAACACAGGCACTGCACTATTCCGTCGCCCAGACGTGACGTAGGCACGTAGCTGGGCAACACTCTGGTAATGGGACTGGAAACTCGATGGTACCATCAATTTCCCAGTCCCATTGCTAGAGCGTTGCCCGGCTATGTACCTACGTAACGTCTGGGCGATGGAATAGTGCAGCGCCTGTGTTTTACATTACATAATAATGTATTCAACAACGGGAAAGTTTGTGGGAGTTGTTTACCCTAATGAAGTGACCTGTAACCTTTGTATTGGGCAACTAACAACTTGTTTGTGGAAATGCTTTGATCTAGCATTCATGTATTCACAAGGTTTATGGCCCTTTGTGTGAACCAAAGCAGTAGTTCTCTTCTAGAAGCCAAGACAGATAGAAAGATGTAGCTGTTAGCATATATTACTGAGAGTAACTGCAAGTATGTAACCCTTTATTTTATTTCTTTTATCCAAGGTACCCTACCCATGTGTTATTTTGTTTTTATAGTAAAGGTATTTTTCTTTTACTAAGTGTGGCTCTTGTGTTTGCAATACGACCAACGACCCTGAATCAAAGAACCCCAACATCTGGACATCTCCAGGAATCTCCCAACCTGGAGCTGGCAACCGTAGGCTCTTGGTGACTTGAGTCATTGGCAAGCTTTGGCTACCAGTGTTTGCCTAGGAGGCGATGAAACCCGAGCTGGGAAGGGCCATTACCTAGCACAGCCAGTTCGCAGCCTGTGACCTGAAGGGTCAGGTTTTATCCCCCCTCCTAATGTCTCCAGGGTGAAGAGCTAGAATCAAGGGGTGGGGGGGCATTTTCAGCAGGGCTAAAGAGCTTTTGACATTCTCTCTTCACCCTCTACATGTCCTTGGGGCTGTACCCTGAGGTGCCCAGTTTCAGTGGTAGGACTGGGACAGAGCTGGATAGTGCCCTGGTAACAGCGTTCCGTGCGCCTTGGTGTTTAGTCATGTCGGCCACATGACCACGGAAACGTCTTCAGACAGCGCTGGCTCTTCGGCTTTGAAACGGAGATGAGCACCGCAACCCTAGAGTCGGATTCGACTGGCTTTCGAGCAAGGGAACCTTTACCTTTACTTTAAGCGCAGACCTAGACGGCATAATAAAAAGTAGAGACATCACCCTGCCGACAATAGTCCGCATGGTCAAAGCAATGGTATTCCCAGTAGTCATGTTCAGCTGTGAGTGTTGGACTATAAGGAAGGCCGAGCGCCGAAGAATAGATTCTTTTGAACTATGGTGCTGGAGAAGACTCTTGAGAGTCCCTTGGAGTGCAAGGAGATCAAATCAGTCAATCCTAAAAGAAATCAACCCTGACTGTTCCCTGGAGTTCCCTGGAAGGCCAGAGACTGATGCTGAAGCTCAAATACTTTGGCCACCCAATGAGAAGGGAGCACTCCCTGGAGAAGACCCTGATGCTGGGAAAGATTGAAGGCCAAAGGAGACGGGGACAGCAAAGGATGAGATGGTTAGACAGTGTCATCGATGCAACGAACATGAAATTGAGCCAACTTCAGAGCACAACGGAAGGCCTGGTGTGATGTGGTCCATGGGGTCACGAAGAGTCGGACTCGACTGTGCGACTGAACAACAACAACAAAGAGCGGAGGATGTTACGTCCAGTGGCAGAGCTGCTCTTACGCAAGAGACAGAGGTTGTATGAACCAACCTTTCAACTGAATGTGTGGGTACATGTTGTCAATCCTCTCTCTCTCTTTGTATGTAAAGTGCTGTTAAGTCCGAGCCAACTTACAGCTACCCCATAGGGATTTCAAGGCAAAGAGTGATTAACACGTGGAATTCATTGCCACAGGAGGTGGCAGCGGCTACAAGCATGGACAGCTTCAAGAGGGAATTGGATCAACATATGGAGCAGAGATCCATCAGTGGCTTTTAGCCACAAGGTAAAGATAGGAACTCATAGGTTGGGGCAAGTGATGCTCTGTCTTCTTGGTGCTTGGGGGGGGGTCAACAGTGGGAGGGCTCCTAGTGTCCTGGCCCCACTGCTGGACCTCCTGATGGCCCCTAGTATTTTTGGCCACTGTGTGACACAGAGTGTTGGACTGAATGGGCCATTGGCCTGATCCAACATTGACTTCTCTGATGTTCTCTGATGTTCTTATAGGAACTCTCGGTCTGTGGCAAGGGATGCTCTGTATTCTTGGTGCTTGGGGCGGGGGGCACCAGTGGGAGGGCTCCTAGTGTCCTGGCCCCACTGGTGGGCCTCCTGATGGCACCTAGTATTTTTGGCCACTGTGACAGAGTGTTGGACTGGAAGGACCATTGGCCTGATCCAACATTGGCTTCCATTATGTTCTTATGTTCTGCAGTGATTAAGCAGAGGTGGTTGGCCATTGCCTACCTCGGCAGAGTGTTCCTTGGCGGTCTCCGTTCCAAGTACTGACGCTGCTTAATTTCCGAGAACGGATGAGATTGGGCTACACCATGCTGCCTTCCCTCTCTCAGTCTCCTCTGCTTCTGCTTAAGCAAAGGAATTAAAGCAAGAGCTTCCACAAGGCACATCCTGGAGTGTGATGAGACAGCCACAGAACGGCTTGTGCGGTACATTCCGTCGACTCACACATATTTGATGGAGACGTTCCTGCATGTTGACAGTTGCCTGTGGGCCCTTTGAAAGTGCAAGTCTAAGCAGAGTCATACCCTTCAAAGTATATTGAAACCAGTGGGGTTAGAAAGTGTTGACTCTGCTTAGGATGGCACTAGAAGAGTCTTCACACATTATAGAGCAACATAATTGTATTTTCCTCTGAGCTGATACTTAGTAGGATGTGCTACCAATCTTGGCTCCTTGGTGACTCTACCTCTGTGATGCATGTGTTTCCAAGCACGTGCGATATATGTTTAGCTGTAGACTTCCACTTATCTTACATTTATTCATCATAGGGCAGAGTTACACACAGGAAGCATGTAATAATATAAAATACGTAACCAAGTTTATACAACGGGTATGCAGACCGATTGGGTAATCCCCCTGAATACTAATATCTAAATTTTCAATCCACTCAATCACGGCTGGGGAGAATTCAAAGAGCTCTATCACATCTCCCTGGAAAGCATGTTGCTCACATTCCCGGGACAGATGGAAAATAGTTTGACGGGCTGCACCACAATCGCATTCAGGTTCTGGTATTTTGCCCCATTTAAACAACAGGTCTGCACAAAAAGAAGAGAAAAGATTGGATTTATACCCCACCCTTTACTAACCAAAGGGGTCTCAGAGCGGCTTACAGTCTCCTTTCCCTTCTCCTCCCCGCAACAGACACCCTGTGAAGTAAGTAGGTGGGACCGAGAGAGCTCTTCTGAGAAGTGCTTGTGAGAAAACAGCTCTGAAAGAACTTGTAACTCACCCAAGGTCACACCAGCAGCTGCATGTGGAGGAGGAGTGGGGAATCAAACCTGGTTCTCCCAGATTAGAGTCCACGCTCCTAATCACTACCCCAAGCCGGCTCTGCCAAAGCCTGTTCGTATTCTATTAGCCATCGTCCATACTTCACATGGCAAGTCAAATGCTGTGGGCCTCTTATTGGTGTTATCAGGTTATGGATATCGGATGGAACTGATTGCATCCGTGTTTGCATGACGAGATCGAAATTTTGTGATTGCAGGATTTGTGCAGATCTTGTTGCTGGTTGTTGGGATCTGAGTCTGGATAGGCCCACATCAGCCATGACTTTGTGAATGACAACTCTCTGTTTTCAGTTATCTTTCTGTATTCATGAAGAAGAGCATCTTGTCTTTGGAGGTGCTGGGGAGTGATGTGGCACAACGTGGTTAGCCAATATGTCGGAGTGGGTTTATGTCAGAGTGGTGGTTTTCATTGTTGTATTAAGTTGGACATCAAGTTTGTGGGCATGGGGGCTGTTGAGCCACACTGAAGCACCATATTCGTGATAACTCCATATTCCGTAGTACTATACACCAACCCCAAAGCTGAGCATCTAATTTTGTAGCAGATGCACCCCAAGTTGTACCACATAATTTTAGGAGAATGTTGTTTTGCATGCATATTTTCACTGTTTATAGCTCAAGGTCCTGTCCAAAGTAATGCCAAGATACTTTGGTGTAAAGTTGTGTGTCAGTTGGGCGCCATGGAGGTAGACATTCAGGTCATGGTTGACAAGATTGTTATTGAGATGGAAACAGGAGCATTCTGTTTTTCCTGGACTTAGGATAAGCCGCCATTTATGATAGTAGCCACAATTTTGAGGTCCTTAGTCAGTATTTCCTCAGTCCTTTCCATTGGTTTGTGCCTCACTGCAATCACCATGTCCTTGGCATGAGCAAACTTCCTGGATATCATCTCAGGAACGTTAGAAAGGTAGACATTGAAAAGAATCTCACAGTCAGGCATCCACACATTGTTGGACCTCAGAAGGTAATCACATTTTGTGGTCATCGGGATCTTGCCCTTCCCTCAAGGTGAGGAGGGCTGTAGACTAGTCTGATTTCATGTAGAATTGAGAGCCACTCCTAAGTGCAGCAAGACACATATCATAGACCTCTTGCTGAGAAGCTGGGATAGAGGATCTTTCCCATAGTGGCAATGCATTCAGGGCATTCCTTGAGAACCTCAGAAGTGCATTCCTGGAGAACCTCAGAAGTTCAGGCACAACTGTGGATTCCTCACCTCTTTGTCTAGCTCCAAGATAAAGAAGGAGATGGGGACTCGTCATGCCTATCAGGGAGGATTGAGCCTTCTCGTCGTGGACACAGTAAATAGATTCCTGGATCAAATACTTTGGGTTGGATCCAGCCACACTTCCAAGAAGCTTTTCTCCAACTTAAGTGGCTTCCCTCTGATAGAAGGGCCCCTTAAGTTGGAGGAAGTCTCCATAGGCTGGAGCATAGTACAATGCCATAGAGCCCACCTTTCAAAGCAGCCATTTTCTCCAGGGGAGCTGATCTCTGTCAGCTGGAGATCAGTTGTAAAAGTGGGAGATCCCCAGGCCCCACCTGGAGACTGGCAACCCTAGTACTGCAGCAAGCCTATACTGGGAAGGGAATTGTTATGTTGTTGTTGGGAGTGGGGCAATTTTGTAGAATAAAAGGAGTTTTGTGTAAGTCAGATGTAACAAAAAAGGAGCTGATTTACTCCAGTGTTTCTGTGGAGCGGCAGGTACTTTGGTGTTAATTGATTGTGTTGCATGAATAATATCTATAGATAGCCGTGGAAGGAACTTCATTAGCATCACCTCTGATATACAGTGATTCAGGGGCATAGTTGTTATCTTAGGTGTGTATATTCAAGATAGCATTTTCATACATACTGCTGAAAATGGAGACGGGAAAACGCTACAGCTGCTGAGTCATTTTAGGTCTGTACAATAAAGGGCTAGCCTGGGAGACTCAGGGATCAGTAAAAGGTACTCATTTTTTCCCCCGTGTGCAAAGGATGAAGAATTATTTCTACTCCTGAAGAGCAGTGAAGTTAGGCCCCGGTAACATGGGAGGATTTGCCCCGTGGGAGGGACAGATCGGGGGCGCATCAAGCGGGCTGATCATACCACAACATCTGGGAAGTGGCGCGCAGGGCTATTTTTGGGCAGGAACGCACAGGAACGGAGTTCTGGCTGGCTCCCAAGTTGGCCACGCCCAGCAGGAACTCATTAGCATAATAGGCCACACCCAACAGCATAAACGCATTAGAATTGGCTTCATTAGGGGTGTGTGGCCTAACATGCAAAGGAGTTCCTGCTACAAAAAAAGGCCCTGGGTTTTGACCACAAACAAGGTCAACAGAATAAGAAGCAAAAGGTGGGCGTGGCTGGATGACCACACTTCTGGTAACATGGGTGTGTGGCCTAATATGCTAATGAGCTGTGCTGTCAGGGGTGTGGCCTAATATGCTAATGAGTTCCTGCTGTTGGGTGTGGCCTATTATGCTAATGAGTTCCTGCTGGGCTTTTTCTACAAAAAAAGCCCTGCGCGCACCCGTCCCCAATCCGTCCCTTCCAGGCGAAGACGTGGCTCAAAAAGGTAGTAGCAAAACAGCACTACCTACCGGTTGCCGCGCAGCACGGGTGGGCGTCTGATCGCCGACGCGCCCGTCTCTCCCGCAGCATGCGAGGTCCTGCCGAACTGCGCATACACACGCATGCGCAGTGGGCTCGCCTCGCTCTCCGGTCCGTGGCTTCCCCCCGGCATACGATCATGCAGGGGAGGAACTGCGCGGCAGCTAGGGGGATCTGTCTGATCCCGCAGCTGCGCTTCTCTTTTGATGCGGCTCTAAAAAGCCGCACTTCAGCCGTGCCTTTTCCCCTAGTGTGACCGGGGCCTTATAATAGCAGATCCAAGCGGTGTAGATCCTTGTTCTGTGAGTTGTGTTGAATAAACCACCCTCGTTTCTTCAACACATTTGTTGTGGCACATCCTGTCTATGGTGGTGGTAGAACATGCCATCAAGGCACAGCTCTGAATTATGGTGACTCTGCAGGTTTTTCAAGACAAGAGACTAACAGAGGCCCTTTCCCATTGCCTGCCTCTGCGTAGCGGCCCTGGAGTTCCTTGGTGGTCTCCCCTCCAAGGACTAACCATATCGGACCCTGTTTAGCTCCCGAGATCTGATGAGATCTGACGAGGTCAGGGCCTAGCTGTAAAGGTAAAGGTATCCCTTGCTCGAAGGCTAGTCGAATCCGACTCTAGGGTTGCGGTGCTCATCTCCGTTTTTAAGCCGAAGAGCCAGCGCTGTCCGAAGACGTTTCTGTGGTCACGTGGCCGGTATGACTAAACACCAAGGCGCACGGAACGCTGTTTCCTTCCCACCGAAGCGGTACCTATTTATCCACTTGCAATTTCTTGCTTTCGAACTGCTAGGTTGGCAGGAGCTGAGACCAGAGACAGGAGTGTCATGCGGCACACTCGGGTCTCGAACTGCCAAGCTACAGACCTTCCAGTCTGCAGCTCAGCATCTTAACCTCTGAGCAACCCCTAAATTATACTAGCATCAACAGGGATTCCATTCTTAATAAATATTCCACTATGATATTCAGGAATTCTACTCTGGCATATCTAGTACGTACAAACTCTTGAACAGCCAGCTTTCGAAGTCCACAATAGAAAAACCAATATGGTGACATGGTGAAGTGGTTAGAATGTCAGACTATTCCCCGGGGCAACTGGGTTTGAGTCATAGCTGTGCCATGGAAACTAGCCAGGTGACACTGGGCTCATCGCAGTCTCTCCTGGGACAGGGTGTTGGGTCTGAGAACAAGGTGGAGACAGAATGGTGAGATAATCCACTTGAGTGCCCACTAGGAAGAAAAGAGGGATATGAATTAAATTTACTGTACTTATATGAG
This sequence comes from Gekko japonicus, assembly GCF_001447785.1. NCBI lineage: Eukaryota > Metazoa > Chordata > Lepidosauria > Squamata > Gekkonidae > Gekko > Gekko japonicus. The sequence continues at coordinate 32,246 of NW_015169199.1, forward strand.
GGTAGTAAAAGCTTGTGCTGGTGCCTTATCCCAAAAGGGTGGTCTAGGAGTATTCCTGTGAGTATAATAGGGATAGTGCCAAAGTGCATGGGGATTTTACTCTCTGCTTGCTCACTCCTTGTGGCTCAGTGAATCCTTTCCAGAAGTCTTCAGGAAGATACAGGGTTGCCAGTTCCATGTTGGGAAATACCTGGAGATTTTGGGGGTGGAGCTTGAGGGTGGGTGTGACGTCCTCCTTATTGGGGAGGACTGGGTTCCCTTTAAAAGTGTTCTTTATTTTATTCTACTATGTATATACGGCTGCCACCAGGAAACTTTAAGGCTTTCCAAACCTTTATACTTTACTGTTGCTCTTACTAGTTAGGTAGTCCAAGTTCAAGGCTTATGAGGAACTATGTGGTCCTAAGGAAGTATTTCTTTCAGAGCTGGTATACTTGAATAAAAGAGGATTTATTAAAATAATTCATAAATAAAAGGGTAGAACAAGGTAACTATTGATGTGTATAAATGAACAATTGCTTGGTGTATCACACACAATCTGCTCCCTTACTGACAGGGATCTTTCAGGTAACTTTGTAACACTTTAACTCAAGGTCATGTAGGTTCACTGTTTCTCTCCAGAACATACAGCCTTTCCTAAACTTTGTCTTCAATTACTTTTCATTTACTTTTTCCTATTCTCTCAGCCTTCCTTCCGTTTCTCACTTCCGTCACATACAGAACTAACTGCTTGTCTCTCTCATTCCCCACACAGAACTAACTGTACTCCTCAACTGTCAAACCTGTAACTGTAACCTCTGACTGACATACAGACATATCCACTCATTCTCACTTCCAAAACCCCTCCCCCTGTCTGTCAACCACCAATCATACCGCGCTTGCTTCTCTCAACCACTCTAGTCTACTTACCACCGCCATGCAACCAAACTTTTAAAGAGACACACACACACATAAAACAAGGAATCATTACAGTGGGGTTAGGGAGGGAGGGATACACGGGATACACGGCCATAGAGTCCACCTTCCAAAGCAGCCATTTGCTGAAGGGAAACTGATCAGTTGTGATTCCAGGAGGTCTCCAGCCACCCCCTCAAGGTTGACAATTCTAGAATACAGTTTAGCCTCTTGTACCCACCCAAGTTTCTGTATCGAGGTCCATCCGTGGCTATTAGCCACAAGGTTTAGATAGGGGCTCTGGGGCAAGTGATGCTCTGTCTTCTTGGTGCTTGGGGGGGTCAACAGTGGGAGGGCTTCTAATGTCCTGGCCCCACTGGTGGACCTCCTGATGGCACTGGTAATTCTGGCCACTGTGTGATACAGAGTGTTGGGCTGGATGGGCCTTTGGCCTGATCCAACATTGGCATCTCTTATGTTCTTATGACTGCTAGGTATCTGTTTCTGTCTCAGGTGTGAACTGGCCAGTTCATCCTCCCCAGCCAGGGTGGCCGTTAGCCTTTCCAAAGCTTTGGTGGTTGGCTCTTGGGGAACAGCTTGGGAGCCGTTGATCTCTCCCCTCCTGCCTGTATTCTGCTAGAAGAGAGAAAAACTTAAAAAAAACCCACCAAATTAAATGGGGGGGGTGTTATGTCAGACCTGAATCCCAAAGCAAAAAGGTATTTCTCCACAGCTTCGAAAGATTCTCTTATGGCTGGGAACATAAAATGAGTTTCTGTGAGATTCTGTATAAGTGTGATGAATGTTCAACAGACCAGGCATCCAAACTTTTTTTTTTTTATTTATTGGTTTTTATACATCATTAATTTTCTAATATACATACATCTTAGAGTCATTTATCCATTTTCTAACCAATTATACATTCCCGCCCATTGCTTTACAAAAAGTTCTTCACTCTTCCCCTGCAACATTAAATTCAGTTTATCTATTTCCGCTACTTCCATTAATTTCTCTATCACTTCTTCTTGTTTCGGGGTGTTATCTTGCTTCCAATATCTTGCCTATAATGTCCTTGCTGCTGTTATCGTGTACAATATTTCATATTTATCATTATAATTAAAACATTCTGGAAGTACATTAAACAAAAATATTTCTGGCACTAGTTCCAATTTTACTTTGCATATTTTTTGTATTATTTTCTGTATATATATCCAATATTTTTGTATTTTTGGGCACCGCCACCACATATGATAAAAGGTTCCAACACTTGTTTTACATTTCCAACAGATGTTGGAGCAATTAGCATAGCATTTAACTATTTTTTCTGGTGGCCAGTACCATCTGTGATACATTTTAAACACATTTTCTTTAAAGCTAGTTGCCCTCATAGTTTTAGTTGACTTCCACATCTTTATCCATTTATTCATTTTTATTTCATAACCTATATCCAAACTTAATGCTTTATATGTACATGGAAACAAGTGTGTTTGTTTTTAAAAATAATAATAATAAAAACCTTAAGGCTAGCTGTTGACTTTCATGGTAGGAAATTTTGTTGTTGTTGTTGTTCAGTCCCACAGTCGAGTCCGACTCTTTGCAACCCCATGGACCAGATCACGCCAGGCCTTCCGGTCTTCCGCCGTCCTCTGAAGTTGGCTCAATTTCATGTTCGTTGCATCTATGACATTAACCATCTCATCCTTTGCCGTCCCCATAATCTTTGACCTTCGAGCTTTCCCAGCATCAGGGTCTTCTCCAGGGAGTGCTCCCTTCTCATTGGGTGGCCAAAGTATTATTATCTGGCCTTCCAGGGAACAGTCAGGGTTGATTACTTTTAGGATTGACTGATTTGATCTTCTTGCAGTAGGAAATTACGATGTGTCTTTTGTTGGCCCGTGAAAGTAGTTGTGGGGGCAGTATGGATAAAAGATTTAGTGGTAAGGAAGGGGGAGGTGTGTAGCTGCGGTGGCTCAAGTGGTTAAGACGCTGAACTGCAGGCTGTGGAAGGTCGGTAGTTCAGCAGTTCGAGACCCGAGTGTGCCGCATGACGGAGTGAGCTCCCATCTCTAGTTCCAGCTCCTGCCAACCTATCAGTTCGAAAGCAAGAAATTGCAAGTAGATAAATAGCTACCACTTCAGTGGGAAGGTAACAGCGTTCCGTGCGCCTTGGTGTTTAGTCATGCTGGACACATGACCACGGAAACGTCTTCGGACAGTGCTGGCTCTTCGGCTTTGAAACGGAGATGAGCACTGCAACTCTAGAGTCGGATTCGACTGGCTTTTGAGCAAGGGAACCTTTACCTTTACCTTTTAAGGGGGAGGTGTAACATTTACGATTGCCGGCTCCGGGTTGGGAAACACCTGGAGCTTTTGTGGGTGGAGCCTGGGGAGGTTGAGCCTTGAGGAAGGGAGGGACTTCTGGGGGCGGCTACAATGCCATAGAGTCCGCCTTCCAAAACAGCCATTTTCTCCAGGTGAACTGCTCTGGAGAACAGTTGTAATAGCGGGAGGTCTCCAGACCCCATCTGGAGCCTGGCAACCTTGGCAACACTTCCCCTGTACCATTTTCCTGGTCAAAGTAGCTCCACCTGCATTGAGCTGTGGTAGGGATGAAAAACTGATACGTGTAGAATGTCATTATCTCTGTGTTTCCCTCTTTCAAAATGGCGGTCGTTCCTCATGCTCCCCTCACAGTCTTTTTTTTTTTTTTTTCATTTTTTAAAATTAATTTTTCCCTTAATTTTTTTTTTAATAAAATTATAAATTATACAGATGTATATTTGAGTCTATATTTTCCACACTTTATAAATCTAATTATATAAGCTTCCCCATCTTCCAAAAAATACACTTTCATCTTTCCCTTGTAATGCCAAACATATCCATTTCTGCTACTTCTAACAGTCTACCAATTATTTCCTCTCTTGTGGGATATTTATTTAGCTTCCAATACCTGGCCAACATTATCCTTGCGGTTGTCAAAATGTATGTTATGATATATTTAACATTTTGTTTATAACTCTCCGGTACCATATTTAATAAAGCTATTTCAGGCGTTAATGCTAATTTTACATCCATAATATCTAATACTATTTTTTGTATCATCTTCCAATATCTTTGAGTTCTCCCCTCAATCTTGAATCCCTTCACATCTTTTATAGTCACAATCATCTGAAATTGCCCCCCCCCCGTAAGGCGAAATACCAAGTTAGAACACATTAATGTCCCTTATGTTATGCTAATCCTTATTTATAACCTAATGCTGCTCTCTGAACACACATCACGCACATTAATCTATATACATATCCATGCTAAGTATTTCCTGCTTCGCTGTTGTACCACAAGGGAGATTTATGGTGAGTGGCACGCTGCGGCCATTCATTAAAGCGCTACTCAGAGAGGAATCTTACATCTCTTAAAACCACACACCAGATTTGTGGAGGAGTCAAAATATAATATTAGATTTACAGTTCGATCACACCAGATTTGCCTTCTCAGTAGAGAAGAGGATGGATGATGATTAAGGGTACAGGACATAAAGTGAGAAGTTTCCATTCATCATTAATTTGATTTCTCCCCCCCCCCATAATTTTGTGATTCCAGATTCTCTCTGAAAATGATATACACCCTTTATAAGAGAACCATACTATGGCAGTATTACAGAAGCACACACATAATTTAGGGCTCTTTTTGTAGAAAAAGCCTAGCAGGAACTCATTAGCACAGTAGGCCACACCCAACAGCAGGAACTCATTAGCATATTGGGCCACACCCCTGACAGCACAGCTCATTAGCACATTAGGCCGCACCCCCATGTTACCAGAAGTGCGGTCATCCAGCCACACCCACCTTTTGCCTCTTATTCTGTTTACCTTATTTGTTGTCAAAACCCAGGGCTTTTTTTGTAGCAGGGGCTCCTTTGCATGTTAGGCCACACACCCCTAATGCAGCCAGTCCTAATGAGTTCCTGCTGTGGGGTGTGGCCTATTATGCTAATGAGTTCCTGCTGGGCGTGGCCAACTCGGGAGCCAGCCGGAACTCGGTTCCTGTGCATTCCTGCCCAAAAATAGCCCTGCATATGCTCCAAAACATTAGAAGAACACAAGCATACCAGCAGGAAAATGCTAAGCATTTGCCCTTCTGGGTGTAACTCTGCTTAGGATGGCACTGTGAATATTTGTTAATAAAAATGAGGACCCTGTGAATATGATACTGACAGCCAGCGTGGTGTCGTGGTTAAGAGCGGCAAACTCTAATCTAGAGGACTGGGTTTGATTCCCCCACTCCTCCTCCTCCACATGTTGCCTGCTGGGTGACCCTGAGCCAGTCCCAGTTCTCTCAGCTCTCTCTCAGTCCCACCTACCTTACAAGGCGCCTGTTGTGGGGAGAACCAGTGTGGTGTACTGGCTAAAAGCGAGGGACTCTATAATCTGGAGAACCGGGTTTGATTCCCCACTCCTTCTCCACATGATGCCTGCTGGGTGACCTTGGGCCAGTCACAGTTCTCTCTGAACTCTCTCAGCCCCACCTACCTCACAAAGTGACTGTTGTGGGGAGAACAAAGTTTGGGTCCAGTGGCACCTTTAAGACCAACAAATTCTGGGTATAAGCTTTCATGTGCTGACACCCTTCTTAAGATACATCGAAACAGAGTCACCAACGTAGGTAGCAAGTGAGGAAGACGTTGCCAGGAGAGGCCAGTTAGAGCTAAGACTGGATTAATGCAATTGGTAAGACCTGTGAATAGCAGCAAATACAGTGGGGCCTTTTCATGTCCTCTGAGATTGGATAAGCAAGATCACTTACTGAGTTTAGTGACCAGGTATGAACTGGAACCTGGGTCTATCCAGCTGAAGTCCAAAACTCTTCTTCACCCCATCAAGGTGTCAGACTCACAGCAAACAATGAAGTACACTCTTGCAGGAAGGTTTTACTGTATTGAAGCCATGAAGTACTTAGAACAGATTCTCTGTTCGGAATAACACAAGGTGCTTGAGACAGGTATAATAAAGCAAGTTTAAAATAACATGGGCCAATAGATATGGTTCCCGCGCCCGCCCTGAGGACTCATCGCGCGCCCAAACCCTGAGAAAGCAACGGTTGTAGCTGATTAAACAATTATTCTATTCTCACACTACTGTTCATTATAGACTAAGCAAAAAGCCTCCAAACACGAACCACCTGTAGCCTTGGCAGATAAGGTTCCTTCAGAGCACTGCTAGCGTACATGGAAAGGAATGCAGTTGAAGATGAGCGCATGAGGGTGAGGGGGGGACATGCGCACGAGAGTCTAAGCCAGCCCAGGGAAGGAGGGGTGTGTGTGAAATGGACACATCTCATATGCATGGAAAAGACATATTGGCAGCTTGCTGACACAAGGTAGCTTTTGTTTTTTTTTGGTATTTGTGTTTGAAAGTGTATGTGCGTGTGCCTGGAATTCATGGTTGACTTCTGGAGACCCCTAGTGGGGCTTGGATGTTTCAGAGAGGTGGCCTGCTATTGCCTGCCTTTGCCTCCTGGCCCTGGTATTCCTTGGAGGCTTCCGAGATCCGACGAGATCGGGCTTGCCTGGGCTATCCAGGTCAGGACCCTATCACACTAGCTTTGAGCTACTGGGCGTTATGCAAGTGCCGAATCTGCAGAGGAGCCATTCCTCTGGGCATGCACTGACACCCAAGGCTACTGATACTTGCCCAGGAACTCACACACCTTGATAAACCCTCATGGGAACCAGGGGTTTTGTCTAGAAATGCCCAGGTGTGGATGTAGCCCACCAGGCACAAAGATTGTCATGTGTACACATTCGCTGTTCCACTACAGGACAAGCAAACAGTGCTATGGGATGTACTGAAACCCCGAGTTATCTTTGTTTCAAAGAGGGATACACAGGAAAATGTCCTCCTCACACTCAAGAGGCAAAATGTGTGCTGTTCTCAGGGAACTGCTGTACTTGGCTAGGAAAAACTCAAATGCTGAGGGACACTGAGGTTTCAGACACAGAGCTGAGGGGATCAACACGTTTCCACTGACATTTCCGTCGTCTTGATCCAGACTGACAATTCGGGTTGCCATCTTCCAGGTGGGACCTGGAGAGAACCATAGCCAGGATTCATTAATTAAGGGGGCCTTTAAATAAGTCAGGGGGCACTGATAAAATGAAAATAGAATAAACTCACACTCGCAGGCAGGAGCAGGGTTATTTCCCCTATTGTGGAGGTAAGTGGAAGTCAGTCACTGACTCCGAGTAACCTGAGGAGGATCCCCTCCTCCTCTCATTCCCCCCCCCCGCAACCGGATTGGCTGTGTGGAGTGCAGGGAACTACGGCGAAAGTGGCGGGCTCCTGTTCGGTTCCTTATTTCTTTCTTCCTGGCTGACTTCGTGCTTCCACAGTGACTTTGCCTCGGTCACATCCCCACCCACCGCCCTGCAGGGGGGCTTTCTGCTGCAACACTTCTCAGACTTGGAAGTGGCAGCCTGCCTGGGGAGACAAGCCAAAGGAGGAGAGGTGGGCAAGCAGACAGGATGGAGATGCTCTGCTGCCGCTGGTGGCTTGTGTGCGCCCTGCGTTGGTGCAACCGGGCTGGACTGAGAAGGCGGGAGCTGAAGGAAAAACCCGGGAGGGGAAGCTGAGGGAGTGCTGTGTTTCTCTCTCCCTTGGCGGCCAGCTTCCTCAGCGATGAGGGCACAGGCACATGCAAGCGAGCGAGGTCTGCAATCTTGCACTGGAGGGAGAAGGGGAGAAATCTCTGTAGTTGCAGGTTCAGCCACAGGACCCACGGCCCCCTGGCCACACCTCACCTGCCAGCCCGCTCGCCTGGCTGCCTTGCACCGCTTCATGCCATGGCTTAGGGATGTGCATTCGGTTCGTGTGAGCTGAATGCACCCCGAAAATGGCCCATTCGGGCCCCTTTCGGGCTGCTGTGGGCCGATTCAGATTCTCTGATCTGAAT
>NW_015169199.1:40164-55183 GCF_001447785.1 Gekko japonicus
ATTCTTTTGTTGTTCAGTCGCACAGTCGAGTCCGACTCTTCGTGACCCCATGGACCAGATCACGCCAGGCCTTCCTGTCTTCCACTGTCCTCTGAAGTTGGCTCAAGTAACTTTTTCCCCACCATAGAGAACAATGGAGGGAATGGGGGCAACCTGTTTGGGGGCCCGTAGAATTGGACCCCCTGGTCCAATGTTCTTGAAACTTGGTGGGTATCTTGGGGAGAGGCTCCAGCAGCTACCCTGCAAGTTTGGGGCCTCTCCCTCAAACCACCTCCAGCCCCCTAGAATATACCCTATGTTTTCGTCATTGACTTCAATGGCCCATAGGATATAATGGGGCTGAAATTGACATTCGGCTGGCGAAAGACTTCCCAATGGGCTGGTACTGCCGAAATTGACACATGGGAGTCTTTCTGCCGGCAGAAATTGATTCTGCCCATTTCGGCCGCCAGCCCAGGATGGAGCCTGTGGGGCTGCTGACAGGTGGGGGAGTTGTGGGGCCTTGGTAGGAAGTCGGGGGGGGGGCGGGCCCCAGAATGCTTCAATGTAGACAGAGCTGGCGGCCCTACCTGGCATACAGGTGAAAACTGAAAACCCGGAACAGAGGCTGGCCCAGTAACGTGGCCTCTTTTCTTCCTTCTGCAGCAAGCTGGAGCGACAGGTAGCAATAGCAGTCTGTCTGGGTTGCCCACTGTGGGCTGGGAAATACCTGGAGATGTTTTGGGGGGTGGAGCCTGGAGTGGGTGGGGGTTTGGACATGGGAGCTCTGCAGGGAACAATGCAATGGGGTCCACCCTCCAAAGCAGCCGTTTTCTCCAGGGGAACTAATCTCCGTGGTCTGGAGTTGTAATTTTGGGAGATCTCCAGGCCCACCTGGAGGCTGGGGACCCTACCAATCTGGGGGATCTCTAGGCCAGCGACTTTGCCCTGCTCATAGGATCACAGAGCTGGAAGGTGCCAGAGAGGCCGTCTAGTCCAAACCCCCAACTCAATGCAGGATCAGCCTAGGGCATCCCTGACAAGTGTTTGTCTAGCCTCTGCTTAAGGACTGCCAGTGAGGAGGAGCTCACCGCCTCCCAAGGCAGCCCATTCCAATGTTGCACAACTCTTACTATAGAAAAAGGTTTTTCTAAAAGCAGCCGGTACCTTCCCACCCTTAATTTGAACCCATTCTTGCGAGTCTTCTCCTCTGCCGCCCTCCTCTAAGCGACACCCCTTCAACTCCTTCAAGAGAGTAATCCTGTTCCCCCTCGACCTCCTCTTCTCCAGACTAAAAATTCCCAGGTCCCTCAGCCTTTCCTGATAGGGCTAGGTCTGTTGATCAGGCACTGGCAAACTAGGCCTGGCTTAGCTCTCAAGGCTAAAGGCTGCCTTTACTCCTTCTAGCTTCTATGGAGGAGTTTTCTTCTGGGACATTGTTAAGTGAGTGCTTGGGGTGAAAGCCCCCCCCCCCTCTTCTTTCCCGGTGGCATTATCACTTTAGATGCAGTAGGTGGGATGTTTGAAGTGGGATGGTTGTTGCGTTTCCCTGCTAACTCATGACCGGTGGTTGCTAAGAGATGTTCTCACACGTCGGATTTGGATAGCGGGCTTTAATAGGCAGGACTTCTGTGAAGGATTGCAGGACCAAAGAATCCCAGTCCCTCGTGTTCAGTGTGTAAAAACTGTAGAAAATGCATTTTTTGGGGTGGCATGTTTACAGTGGAAGATTTATTGGCCACAGGTAACTAAGGAATGGAGACATATCCAAGCCTGTGGAAATGATTTAGCATTCTTTTGCCGTGAGATGTGATATACAACATACACCTGTCATTAAAGGTAAAGGTTCCCTTGCTCGAAAGCCAGTCGAATCTGACTCTGGGGTTGTGGTGCTCATCTCTGTTTCAAAGCCGAAGACCCAGCGCTGTCCGAAGACGTTTCCGTGGTCATGTGGCCGGCATGACTAAACACCAAGGCGCACGGAACGCTGCTACCGAAGTGGTACCTATTTATCTACTTGCAATTTCTTGCTTTCGAACTGCTGGGTTGGCAGGAGCTGGAACTAGAGATTGGAGCTCACTCTGTCATGCGGCACACCCGGGTCTCGAACTGCTGAACTACCGACCTTCCACAGCCTGCAGTTCAGTGTCTTAATCACTTGAGCCACTGCAGCTCCTGAGCCACCTGTCATTACTTAAACCCTAAATGACCTGGGCTGGAGTTGCCAGTTCCACTGCAGGAAATTCTTTGGGGGTAAAGCTTGGGGAGGGCGGAGTTTGGGGAGGGAAGCGACCTCAGTGGGGTACAATGTCATAGACTCCACCCTCCAAAGCAGCCATCTCCTCCAGAGGAATTGCTTTTTGTCATCTGGAGATCAGTTGTAATAGCAGGAGATCTCCAGGTGATACTTCGAGGTTGGCACCCCGAGGGCCTGGTGATGTCACCTTGAAAAGCAGTAAAAATGGTGGCACTCCCAGACAGGTACAATCACTGGGGATTGTACCGCATGGTCGCTCTGTGTGTGTGTGTGAAGAGAGGGACGACTCACCACTCAGAAAAGGTAACGCACAGATGAACCCTGTGCCCAGTGCAAAATACAGCTGATAGATAAGCCAACATAATGCAGAATCTTGCTTATTGGGGGAATGGAAGATTAAGTAGAGATCTGGACTCCATGTAGAGTCCTCAGATATGTAGAACCAGCTCTGAATGAGGGTCGTCAGGGCCCCAAATGCCTATTGGTGGGGGATGGGGGGGGTGGAGTAAGGGTTGCTAGATCCAGGTTGGGAAACTTCTGGAAAGCTGGGGATGGAGCCTTGGGAGGAGAGGGGCCTCAGAGGGATATAAAGCCATAAAGTCCACCCTCCAAAGCAACCCTTTTCTCCTGGGGAACTCGTCTCTGTAGTCTGGAGATGAGCTCTAAGTCCAGGGGATCTCCAGCAGTGCTTCCTCTAAGCTGTGGAGCCTCATGAGCAAAAATTCTACTTCATGAGCTACTAGCATTAAAGTTGTGAGCGAGCGATTCGGCCACTGCGCAAATTCATTTGCCCTGGAACCATCCTTCCTGAGCTAAGGCAAAAATGCGTGAGCCAGAGGCTAGAAAACTGTGAGCTAGCTCACACTAACTCAGCTCAGAGGGAACACTGATCTCCAGGTCTCACCTGGAGGCTGGCGTCCCTGCTGTTCAAACATACTCGTAAACCATCTTTTCATTTCAGTTTCCAAGCAGCTTGTGAAAGGGAACAAGCTCAGTCCTGTGGTAGTCTCTAGCGGTCAGTGGCCCGTACAGGGGAAAAATAAAAACAGTTTGATCCTACCTGTGCATGTTTCACCTTTGTGGTGACCTCTGAATATGTGGTTGTATTTGGAAGTGTACTGAAAAAATGCAGATTTTTCCTGTGAAAGAAAGGGTTGGTTTTTTTGTTTTAAAGAAAAAGGTCTTGTAACCTTGTCAGCATGACCTCTGCAGAGCTATTAGAGGCTTCTATTCTCAGGGGTGGGGTGAATCAGATGGTGTTGTTCCACTCCGAAGAGACGGGGAAAAAACCCATCCTGGCGAGCACGTTCCTTGCCCCGCAGCTTCTGTCAGGTGCAAGTCATCAGAATCACTCAGTGGCAAAGAGCAGGCTCAGTCTATTTACCGCACAGTTTAAAAAAAGAAAGCTCCAGTTTTGATTTTGAGAGAGAAAGCTGAATGAGCGAGGGGGCGGGGGGGGGCAATCGGGCCTCTCAGCACTTGGAAATCAAGCCCGATTCCCGGTCCAGATGGCGGCTGGCTGTTGTGCGGGGCTGTGAAGTTTGCCGACAGATTCCCTCTGCGTCGCTTATCAGGTGCGAGGGCTCCAGATACCGGGCCTATTGTTCCAGCGTGGTCTCTCCGAGCGAACATTGTCAACACTCCTGGGGGATAATGTGATCTCCTTCCTCCGTGTTCACTCCTCTACCGCCGTTCCCCATCAGGCCGGCAGAACTGCTCTGATTAATGAGAGTGGTGAAGCGGCTACTGATGGATGGTGTCCGCTGCGTGATAAGCAGCAGGCTGGCCCCGCCTCCCGAACCCTTTCATGTAGCACTTGTGTCTAGAAGATTAAAAGACCATCATGCCACCAAGTGACAGTTCCACCTGTTGGCTCTTTGCTTTCTGATAGGGTGCTCTTTGTATTAGTGTGTGTGTGTGGAGGGAACGGGACACAACATCCCAGGTTGGTTTGGGAGTTACCTGCTGATGTCGCCACTGAAAATTATAATATCCAGCCAGGGTTTGCATTCCATATGCCCTCCTGTTGGGTGTTACAAGATAAAAAATACTCAGTATATATTGGGTTAAATGTCTGTTTTGTTGTTACAGGAAATCACATGCTTTTGTGTAAGCCAATGTTAGTTTAGGTCTACCAGCCCGGGAAAATTCTTCCTGTTCCAGGAGTTTGATTGGAAGCAAAGTGTCAAAGTGTCTTTGCATTTTATGGCTCCTCTTCCCGTCTTTGTTCTGTTTCGACAAGAAGCGTGTAAGAGTAGCCATTGCATCTCTTCTAGTCTCGTCCTTTGTAGAGTGAGGATGTAGCTGTTTTAGCTGTGTTGTTATTTTCCTCCCAGTTACCTTTCCCTATGCTAGAATGTAGTAAAACTTTTATATTTTAAACACACATGGACTCTGAGTCTGATTATTGCACTCTGGCATTGCTAAGCTGTTTTTCTCTGCTGAATCGCAATTTTTATAAGATACTCCAACACCTCCCATGCTGACACAGACTTTCTAAGGCATGTATTTACTTACTTGATTCCCCGCATGCAGCTGCTGGGGTGACCTTGGGTCAGTCACAGTTCTCTCAGAGCTGTTCTCTCGAGAGCAGTTCTCAAAAGACCTCTCTCTCAGCCCCACCTACCTCACAGGGTGTCTGTTGTGGGGAGGGGAAGGGAAAGGAGATTGTAAGCTGCTCTGAGACTCCTTCAGGTAGTGAAGGGCAGGGTATAAAACCAGTTCTTCTTCTTCTTCTTCCTCTTCACCCCACTTTTCTCCCCAATATATTTTTATTTCTTTATTGTATTTACTTCATTTATTTACATCCCCACCTTTCACCAGATAAGGTATCCACAGGGCCAGTGGGCACCTGTCCACTCTATCTACCGTGCCACACTGGCTGGCACATGTCATTGCAATCCGCTCAAAAGCTGAAAACTTCTGTAGGGTCAGAGACGAGAAAGCAGCATGTACTTCAGTTGTCGTGAAACATATTGCATGTCATAATACCAAAGAGAGGAGAGGGTCACATAGCGTTGCTTCAAAAAGTGGGATTGAAAGATATTTGGAATTGGGCATTATTCTTCTCAGGCATCCAGTTGAATACGTCCTTCAGCATGCCCTTAATAACATTATTGCTGTGGATCATAGGAGCCACGGCTTCCTCCTCCACCAGAAACAAAATTACGGGAAGAATACTTTATTCAACCACCACCCTCCCTGTGTGGAATCTTTGCTCAGCATTCCCTGAAGTCTTAGTCTTTAAAATGAGATTCGAGTCACCGGAGGCCTGTGCAGTCCCTCGACTTTAATTCTCTCCAATCATTGACTAGATAATGTTAGGAGAGCAGTCTCCTCCTCCAGGATTTTAAAAGAAGTTTCTCATAACTTATGTTAGTGAAAGAAGGTCATTCATTGTCTTTATATCTCTTCTAGCTTAATTAGATTCTCTTTATTTACATGGTTGCCCCCAATACATAGGATGGATCCAGAAGTCAAATCTAACCAGTTAGATAAAAGTGTGCGTAAACCCCGTTATTTTCTTGTATCCTTCTTGCATTGTTTTAGGGATTTCTTAAAACTCAGGCAGGCTAATGTCTTAATTACTTTGAAGTTTGAGTGCTTGGGGGTCACAGAGATGGCAAACGACTAATCTTGGTCACTTGAATTCTTGTTCACAAACGCGCAACACAGTTGCAGTTGCCTGTAAAACATGCCTTGTTTTTAAGTAGCTGATATCCAAACCAGGAGTTCACAGTAGCTTAACAAATAAGAAGCGCTGGCGTATTTATCTGAGCTGTTCACAGCGACACGTTTATAGAGATACATCCAGACACCTGTGATATAGCTCTTAATGTTATCACCATAAGCCTTTCCTCTTTGTCAGCTGGAAGACTCTGAAATATCACAGCGAGCAATAACATGACTGGATTTGAAAGGAGGGCTCTGTTGCGGCTCTGTGAGACGTGCAGAGTTTGGGAGCCTGCGTGCTCCATTTCTGGATTCAATTCTGCATCAGCCAGGGACGGAGGAGAGGGCGCGTGAAGCTGCCACATACTGAATCAGGCCCATCAAGGTCAGGGTTGTCTACTTGACTCGCAGCGGGCTCTCCAAGGTCTCAGGCTGGGGTCTTTCACATCACCTCCTGCCTGGTTCGAGGCCAAGGATTGAACCTGGGACCTTCTACATGCCAAGCAGATGCTCTGCCACTGAGCCACGGCCCCTCCATACATCACCCACTCTTGAAATGGAAATAATTACAGGAAGACTGTAGCCTTAAGCCTTAAGGTGCTTAACAGTCCTAAGAATGCTTTCCTGGGAGTAAACTCTGTGGAATATAGAAGAAGAAGAAGAAGAAGAAGAAGAAGAAGAAGAAGAAGAAGAAGAAGAAGAAGAAGAAGAAGAAGAAGAAGAAGAAGAAGAAAAGCGGCTTACAAACTCCTTTCCCTCCCCCTCCCCGCAACAGAGGTAGGTGGGGCTGAGAGAGCTCTTTTGAGGACTGCTCCTGAGAGAACACCTCAGAGAGAACTTGTTGTGGATGACCCAAGGTCATGCCAGCGGCTGCATGTGGAGGAGTGGGGAATCAAACCTGGGTCACCCAGATTAGAGTCCGCGTTTCTAACCACTACACCAAACTGGTATTAGTAGACCTGCAAGTCTGTAAATTTGGTAGACCTCTGCCCACTGTCCGCTGGATTCGGCAAGTGCCTACTAGGGATGTGCATTCAGCTCTACCCAAACAGAAAATATACCTGGAAACACCTTATCAGTGTTTTTGGGATATATTTCGGCATCCCAAATGTGTCCGGGATTTTTTGGGACAACTGAAAAAAAAATTCCCTGAAATAATCCCGGGTATAGTCAGGAATTACCAGCAAACCCAAACAATAGCTAAGGGGCTAGAGCAGATTGCTGTTTTTGAGCTTTCTTCTGCAACCCCTTTAAACACGGGGTGTTTAAAGGGACTGAAGAAGACAGCCCACTAAGCAGCCGGAGGGGGCACTCTTCCTGCAGGCTCAGGTGGGGCTCTTTTGGGCTGTTCGACTGAACTGCTGAAGAGAGCCCCAGCGGAGCCTGGAGGGAGAGTTTCGCCACAGGATCAGTTGCTTGGCTGGCTCTGTCGGGCAGTCCGGTTTAAAGGGACCGCCCAAAATAGCTCCAGCTGAGCTACCTCTCAGCTGTTTTTGTGGCTTTGCCACTGCTTTTTCTCCTCCGCACTTTTTGGTTCCAGTGTACTGGACCTGAAAATATTTCGGATTTCCGAAAAATCCTGAATCCAAATACTTTACCGGTATTGGGATCTGGAATTTTTTTGGGTCCAATAGACTCAAACCAAAAAATACTGAGGGGAAAAAAATTGCACACCCCTAGTGCCAACACATTAGAAAATGATGTTGATGCTGAGGGGGCCATGGTGCAGTACTTCGCCCAGGGTACAAGAGGGCTCTGTTACTTATACGTATACTTACATTGTGTTTTAATGTGGTTTTAATTGCATCGTTGGTTCCCTTCCTCGAATGCAATGAGCTGGCAACAGTGATCCATGCATTGGTCACCTTGAGACTAGACTACTGCAGTGCTCTCTACATGGGGCTGCCCTTGTCCGGAAGCTGCAGCTGGTGCAAAATGCGGCAGCCAGGCTGTTGATAGGTCTCCATGTGCGGGAGCACATCCAACCTGTGCTAAAGGCATTGCACTGGCTGCCAATAGCATATCGGATTCACTTCGAGGTGCTGGTCTTGACCTTTAAAGCCCTATATGGCCTGGGGCCTGCCTACCTGAGGGACCGCTTTTCCCCGTATGTCCCCCAGAGAGCACTGGGGTCAGGGTCTCAAAACCGTTTGGCCCTCCCTGGACCGAAAGACGCCAGGCTGGCCTCTACCAGGGCCAGGGCCTTCTCAATAGCGGCTCCACACTGGTGGAACAAGCTCCCGGAAGACACCAGGGCCCTGCGGGACCTTGTACAGTTCCGCAGGGCCTGTAAAACGGAGCTCTTCCACCAGGCCTTCGATTAGGAGCCGCTGATGGCAATAACCACTGAATTGTCGAGGCCCTCTAGGCTCACACCAACAGCCTGCCATGCGGGACACTGAGGGGGGCCCCATACTTTGGACCATCCTATCATGGTCACCGGGATGTTACCGCCACCAGCACTTTATTCTGTTTTGTATTGTGATTTGTTATATCTATGTGTTTTACGAAGCTGTATTGTGTTAATTGAACTTCAGACTGTGGACGGTTGGTAGTTCAGCAGTTCGAGACCCGGGTGCCGCATGACGGAGTGAGCTCCCGTCTCTAGTTCCAGCTCCTGCCAACCTAGCAGTTCGAAAGCAAGAAATTGCAAGTAGATAAATAGGTACCACTTCGGTGGGAAGGTAACAGCGTTCCGTGCGCCTCGGTGTTTAGTCATGCCGGCCACATGACCACGGAAACGTCTCCGGAAAGCGCTGGCTCTTCGTCTTTGAAACGGAGATGAGCACCGCAACCCCAGAGTCGGACTCTACTGGCTTTCGAGCAAGGGAACCCTTTACCTTTACTATTGTGTTAATAGGCATCTGTGTTTTAATATATTTTTAATCCTTTTAATGTGAGCTGTCATGAGCCTGCCTTGGCAGGAAGGGCGGGATGAAAATTGAATGAATAAATAAATAAATTGTATTTTATACTGTTGGAACCCGCCCTGAGCCTGTTAAGGGGAGGGTGGGATATAAATCCAAATAAATAAAAAAATTTTAAAAAAATGATCAGTGGACGGCAATAAGAGAAAACAATGAACGTTGGTACGTAGTCAGATTAATTTTAAACTTGTTTCAAGTTTCTTTTCAGAGGTGCCTTTTAAAACCAGGACAGCTACTTAATCCAATTAACTGGCTGTCCTGGAGGATGGCCCTGTTTAAGGAACGGTGCTAGGCTGAGACGGCTGGGGACAAGGCGTAAAATACTTCTGAATGTGATGTTGAGGTCAGCAGGTGTAGCACTCGGCTCCCAGCAATTAGCCCAGGAAAGAAATTAACCTAGTCCTGTATCTGCATTTGCCCTGCCCTGGATGCCTGATCTTGTCAGATCTTGGAAGCTGTGCAGGTTTGGGCCTATTTAGTACTTGGAAGGCAGACCATCAAGGAAGTCCAGGGTTGCTATGCAGAGGCAGGGAGTGGCGAACCGCCTCTGAACGTCTCTTGCCTTGAAAGCTCTCACTGGATCACCATGAATTGGCTGTGAACTGACGACTCTTTCCACTACCACCACCACATCTGCACTCTTAAGGTCATCCTCACTTTTCCACAGCAATCTCTGCTTCGTTTCTTTGGAGAAGGAGAAGAAGAAGAAGAGAAGAGATTGGACTTATACCCCGTCCTTCACTACCCAAAGGTGTCTCAGAGTGGCTGACAAACTCCTTTCCCTTCCCCTCTCCACTACAGACACCCTGTGAGCAGTATTCCCTCTAAACTGAGTGAGTGTGAGCTAGCTCACAGTTTTTTAGCCTCCAGCTCACACGTTTTTGTCTCAGCTCAGGAAGGAGGGCTCCTGAGCAACCTAATTGATGCAGCAGCCCAATCGCTCGCTCACAGCTTTAATGCCGGTAGCTCACAAAGTAGGATTTTTGCTCACAGGGCTCCACAGCTTAGAGGGAACATTGCCTGTGAGGTAGGTGGGGCCGAGAGAGCTCTTTCGAGGACTGCCCTTCCAAGAACAGCTCTGACAGAGCTATGGCTTGCCCAAGGTCATCTAGGCAGGTGCAAGTGGAGGAGTGGGGAATCAAACCCGGTTCTCCCAGATTAGAGTCTGCGTACTTAACCACTACACCAAACTGGCTCTCTGGTATACCACTCTGGTTTAGTGGTCTGAGTGCTGGGCTCGGGAGCCTCAGGTTCTAATCCCCACTCTGGTGTTGGGAGCTCGCTGGGTGACCTGGGGCCAGTCACACACTCTCATTGTAACCTGCCTCACAAGGTTACAATAAACCCAAGTAGAATTAAGCACAGACTTGCTTAGGATTGCTGTCTCTAAGCTACTGGGTATCATGCCCCAAACCTCTGAAACACTGCATGCTTGGGCTAGCATTTAGCAAATTGGAGTGTACACACTGAAATGTATATTGTGCAACTCAAGAGGGTGTAAAGGATTTGAAGGCGAACATTCAAATACGTAGAGGGCATGAAGTCGCTTTATGCAAACATGTGCACTTTTCATTTGAAGCACAAATTAAATGCACAGAGAACCTTCTAGAATGTCACAGATCACATTTGGTCGCTTGTACCTGAATGGTGATGCGGATATGGTAGAAAGGCGGGTTTTAGTTTGCCACTCCCAGATCTCCAAATATGTCCCCACCCAGAGCGGGCAACCCGAGTGAAAAGGGAAATCGACAGCAGTTCACAAGTCAAATAGGAGTGCTTCTTGTTTCCTTTCTCTCCTTAGTGGACCTTTTTATTTTATTCCTGTAACTTCATCGGAGACTAGAAGTGGAAAGGTGGTATCGCTGTTGCTGCAGAGACTCAGGGTCAAAACTCCTGTTCAGTCACGGGGCTCATTAGATGACACAGTCATCAGCAGTTGTTCCCTCTAAGCTGAGTTAGTGTGAGCTAGCTCACAGTTTTTTAGCCTCCAGCTCACAGATTTTTGTCTTAGCTCAGGAAGAACGGCTCTAGAGCAAACTAATTTACGCAGTAGCCAAATCGCTGGCTCACAGCTTTAATGCCAGTTGCTCACAAAGTAGAAGTTTTGCACACAAGACTCCACAGCTTAGAGGGAACATTGGTCACCAGCCTTACCTACCTCACAGGGCTGTTGTGCAGATGAAATGGATGAGTCCTGAATTCCTGATAGGGAGGGCAGGATAAAAGAGAGAGAGAGAGAGAAGAAGAACCCATAGAAGTTAAATGAGGGGACTGGCAAAAACTCGCTCTTTTAAGGATGCTATGTATCATTGAGTGCCACAGTCCAACAGACATGAAAGTCGGCCTTCCTTCTATCTGTTAGCTTTTGTAATGAACCCACAAGTTTACAAAGCGAGAAACCAACTCATAATTTAAACTCCTCATTAGCTGAGTGATGTATTGAGTCCATTGGAGAAGCCTGAATTTAGCTGTGTAGTTTCCTTCCTTAGACCACCAACTACTAAAAGGCCTGAAACACATTTTTTGATGCCTCATTAACCGTGTATCCAATTAAAAATAAATTAAAATGTAAGTCTCTGCTGACTTGACTTCTTTTCCTTTTTAGTTCCCCTTTTGGACTTCTGTTAAGTACGTGAGCAAATTAATTAGATAGGTGCTGAAATGAGAACCAAGTGACATTCATTCATCTGGGAACACCGTTATCAGTGTACTTCTGTTTCTGCTTCCAGATGATGAATCTGTTTGGGGACTAGTAGAAAAGAGGAAGAGTCCAGGAACGCCTGAAAGACTAACAGAATTTGTGGCAGGTGAGGGGGGAATTTCTTGAGTCACGGCTCACTTCTTCAGATCCTCAGAGCTGAAGAAGTGAGCCGTGACTCAAGAAATTCCCCCCTCCCCTGCCACAAGTTTTGTGAGTCTTTCAGGCGCCCCTGGGCTCTTCCTCTTTTCCACTGCTACAGACAGACTAACACGGCCACCCGTCTTGATCTATATCCATTTGGGGACCAGTGGACAAATAATAATAGCAGGTATTTCAAGGCTATGTTCAAATCTGAACATTTTTTTCCCCTTCACTGAATGTTCAACTATCGGCTGCGATCACACGGACCTTTAGATCCGACATAGGTGCGAATGCTGGATGGATCTAAAGGGCGCGATCAGACAGTAACATCTGGGAAGCGTCCTGCAGTCGTTGACAACCCGTGCTGCTCCGCTACGGAGGCAGAGTTAAAAGACACCGGGGAAAGTCTGATAGTAAACGGGTTCCGACGGGCCACGGATGGGCTTTCCCCTGTCTGATCGCGCAAGCACGCTCGCAAGCTGTCGGGATGGTCTGATCAGTGCCGTCCCCCCCTTTGCACGGAGCCCTCAGTGCCGAGGTGTGACTCCTCATTTATGCGCATGGGAAACAAACCCTAACCCACAGTTGCGTCTGATCACACAATGGCACACAGTGACAGGCTGTGCTTGCAGCTACAAGGGGAGGTGTGATCGCGCAACTGCTTGTCAAATCCCTCCGGAGGAAATAGCCCTGCTTCCTCTCCGCTCCAACTGGCGCGTGTGACCGCAGCCTATTGTGTGTTTTTGTGGTGTATTCAATCTGACCAAAGTATGTATGTGAACTCTGTCATTGAAACACCATGGTCCCTGCCACACGGCAGGAAAAACACCGGGCAAAGTGCGGCTTTTAAAAGCTGCACCAAAATAGAGACGCCGCGGCGGGATCCCATGGATCCCCTGAACCGCAGTGCCGTTGCTCCCCGGCACGATCAGATGCCGGGGAGGAAGAGACGATCGGGAGGGGGAGGCTGCCGAACTGTGCATGTCTGAGCATGCGCAGTTCGGCCGGGGATGCGCCGACGGAAGGACATGCCGACGATCCCACGGCCGGCCTTGATGCGTCCTGTCCCGACGAACCACCTAGGTAGGTGGTTTATTTTTGATGCAGGGTTTTGGTGGAAGGGCCGGATCGGGAACGGGCGCGCCACGCTTCCCAGATGTTGCTGTGGGATCGCGCCCGTTTGCTGCGCCCCAGATCCAGCCCTCTCCCGGCCCAAAACCGCTCGTGTGACTGGGGCCCATGTGAAGCTTTCATCCTGGGCTAGGATCCTAATCCCTCAAATGTAATTGGTAGCCCAGGAAGAGCCGACCAATCACCAACAGCCAGTTCCAAGAGCGGGAACTATTGTGATTGGACTTTATCCCTGCAACCTCATAGGTTGGTATTTGTGTAGTAGGCGTGGCTACATTAGCCGGAAGAGTTTAAAAGCGGAACAGCTTCAATGCTAAAGCTGTTCTGGCTATTCATGTTGATCTGTTTGGAGTTGAGTTACGAGTTGCTGAATAAAGCTGATCTTTTGCTGAAATCACTCTCTGACTCTTTCTTCAGTAACCGACTTAACAGTTTTGGTACAACAGTGAAAAGTCTGGATGGATCAGATGAAGCAGCAGGTCATAAGATCGGCCAGACGAGGGTAGTAGCACTCTAGGCAGTGCCTCATTGGCCAGCTTGCCCCAATAAATAGGTTCGCCAGCATCTCCCCCTGATTTCCCCCGCGTCTTCTTGCGATGCGGGTCAAAATGCAGCCGCGCAGCAAATAGTGGGAAATTGAGCGGTAGAACTGGGGGAAACGAGAGATCAAGGGCACAACAACTGATTTTGTGGCATCGGTCCCAATCTCTTCTTCTCTCTTCTATCAGAAGCGGGGCAATGCCGGATACCATTATAGCACAGAATGAGTCCTGTTTTAGTACATCTCACAGAGGAGAAGGGGGAGAGGGAGAACTCACTAGAGAGGGGTGCCATTTCAGGGTTATTTTTAACCTCAGCTCTACCTTTAGAGCAAAAATGCAGATCTCCCTGAAGCAAAGATGCTGTTTTCAGGTGACAAAATTCAACATGGTCTCAAAGAGTCTTCTTTGAATGTGCTGGTTGCAGAAACATTTTTTCTTTAAAACAACAACAACAGTGCTTTTAAAACCAATTTATGATTTTTTAAAAATCACTATTTATTGAATGTTCAGTAATCACTCAGGGAGAAACAAAACGGTACATGGGAGCAAGTTTTCTGAGAGGCGGAATCACTCACGGTCTGAAAGGAAGAAGGATGCATGGGGTTTCCCCAAGGGTTCTTGGGGGTCAGAGTTTGCTGAGAAAGCTCCTGTTAAGCCTCCATATCCTACCCACATCCTTTGACGGATCCACAGTTCTCATTAGGTTGACTGCCTCCAGGTGGCCCCTGGAGATCTCCTGCTATTGCAATTGATCTCCAGCCGGCCAAGATCTGTTCTTCTGGAGAGAATGGCTGCTTTGGAGGGTGGGCTCTTTGGCATTAGACCCTGCTCCACCCCCCCCCCTCGAATCTTCAAGTGTTTCCCAGCCCAGCTTTGGCAACCCTAGACTTCTCGTGGTTCCCTGGGGGGCGAGAGGGGGAATTACCTTCAAACTGGTTTAGTTCTAACGTGCAGTTGTTTTACGTGTGGCTTCCATTAATGACATCCCCAGGAAGTTACCATGTGATGGGTCATCGCAGAATAATCTGCACAGCTGATACCGCTTTCATACTGGATCGCAGACCTTGACTGTGGGGAAGCCAAGACGTGGAGCTGCTTATTTGCTGAAACCAGTGCTCTGTGCCAATACCAGGAATGCCAGCAGTTTAGTCTAACAAGTATCAAATTGCCGGTGTTTAAAACGTGCTGGGCTTCTCCTGCGTTATCAACTGAGCGCGCTTTTCATTCTCCACGGGGCGCTGGACTGGGCAACCGTTCGTTCATGTTCTAGATCCGATCTATATGTATTGCAAATGACCATTTAGTAATTACTCTTTTTGTAAAGGAGACAGAATCTGATGCGCCTAAATTTAAAAGGGGCTAAATGGTTTTGGCGGGAGGGGGAGAGAGAGCCTCATCACGTATTCCTGGGGGGGGGGGGGGGTTGAAAAAACCATCCAAAAGTTAAAAGATGGGCCAGATTTCCTCAGCAGAAAAGCTGCATGTCAGTCTAATCACAGAGGTGAGAACCACACGACACAACCTCTCATGTCTTTCCTTAACAGATCCTCCCTCTGTCCTTGGTCTGTCCCTGCCCTTCAATCCCCCAGCTACCGGGGCAGGTGCTGCTGAACTTGAGTCTAGCTTTTTTACAACCCCCATGTTTCTCTGCCCCCAACCATTCCCTCCC
>NW_015169199.1:55309-70537 GCF_001447785.1 Gekko japonicus
CTTTCTTTCTTTCTTTCTTTCTTTCTTCCTTCCTTCCTTCCTTCCTTCCTTCCTTCCTTCCTTCCTTCCTTCCTTCCTTCCTTCCTTCCTTCCTCTTCCTGAGTAGGGTTGCCAACTGATAGAGGCTAACGGTATCCAGAAACGTCAACACCTATAGGTGCCCTTCCAGAAATCAATGGTGCCCCTGTATAAATCAATGGTGCGACCTCATTTGGACTACTGTGTACAGTTCTAATCACCACACCTCAAAAAGGATATTATAGCATTGGACAAAGTGCACAAAAGGGCAACTAGAATGATCAGGTTCAGGTGGTCATGATGGCCATTGTCAGAAGCTGGGAGCACTTCTTCAGAGCTTTCGAACTGCTCTTGAAAACAACCAGGGCATAGAAAGCCCTTCTAGGGGCACCCCTTGATGCACCTGACTGCTGATTTGGTATAGACAGGTGCCCCCACCTGCTGCCCATTCCCTCTTGCTTTCGGCTCCGCCTCGTGCTTGCCTGGGAGAATTCCTAGACTTAATTTCAGGACTGGCCCCTGTTCCATTTGCTGCACTTCCCGGTCTGCATCCTTTCCCCCTCCCAGAATACTTGGGGGAGCCAGCCATAAGTGAAGGTGTGCACCGTAAATTTAGTATTAGCGGGCATTTCCTTTCACTGTTGGCATTCTGCCTGTGTGGGAGGGTGACCTGTGGCTTGCCTGGAGGACCAGGATTCAACTGCAGCTTCCTCAGTCTAGAGGCCGAAGAGCCGGAGAGCTGCCATTTGTGCGGGCAGAAGCCCTCTCTGTTGCCATTCCAGGCCTCTCCCTTTTTGAACGCGATTCCCGCTTGTTTAATTGGGAGGAAGTTTCTGAGGTACCTGCAGAACGGAAAGGGCTTTGATCTTGTCCCTCTTCAAATATTTATGTAAAAGGAAAAACCTTTAAAAAAAACCACCAAAAAAATAACAAAACCCAGGTTGTGAATCATTGAGTCCCAAGATCTCAGCGGTATGCCAATTACACCTCTCCTGAGTTGCTTTCCTGCCTGCCATTTGGCCTTGTTTATCTGGACAAGGAAGGCACAGGAGCTAACAGGGTGTTCTTTTATTTATGGCACGGCTGGCCCAGCTTAAGCTCTCCTTTGCATTAAAAAGGGGTGTGGGGGGCAGAGAACTCTCTCACACGGAACTATTCCCTATGATTTCAAACTGCATGGCTGCTCGTTTTTACTACAGGCAATAGTGAGGAAATTCTGATCCCTTTTGTATTTGGTTTAAACCATTTGTCTGGTGCCTCTCCAAGGCTCAAGGCCGCTTCCGACCAATCAAGGCGCTAGATGATAGAAGCAAAATATAGTAAATGGAACGGTGGTGGTGGGAAGCGCTGTCGAGTCGCAGCTGACTCCTGGCCTCCCCGGAGGGTTTCCAAGGCAAGAGACGAACCAAGGTGGTTGGCCATCGCCTGCCTCTGCATAGCAACCCTGGACTTCCCGGAGGGCCTCCCATCCAAGTACTAACCGGGGCTGACCCTGCTTAGCAGCTGAGGTCTGACAAGACTGGACTAGCCCTGCCCGTCCAGGTCAGGAGTCGGCCAGTGTTCCCTCTAAGTTGTGGAGTCTGGTGAGCAAAAACTCTACTCTGAGCTCCTGGCATTAAAGTTGTGGGCGAGCGGTTTGGCTACTGTATAAATCAGTCTGTTCTGGAGCCCTCCTTCCTGAGCAAAGACAAAGATTTGCGAGCCGGAGGCTAAAAAACTGTGAGCTGGCTCACACTAACTCAGCTTAGAGGGAACACCGGTCAGGACCAAGAATGACTTGTGGTAGAAAGTTCTGTCAAGTCATAGGCTGCGATCACAGAGGCCTTTAGATCCGACATAGGTGCGAATCCCTGGCAGATCTAAAGGGAGCGGACAGCAACATCTGGGAAGCGTCCTGCAGTTGTCGGCAACCCGTGCAGTTGTCGGCAACCCGTGCAGTTGTCGGCAACCCGTGCAGTTGTCGGCAACCCGTGCTGTTGTCGGCAACCCGTGCAGTTGTCGGCAACCCGTGCAGTTGTCGGCAACCCGTGCAGTTGTCGGCAACCCGTGCAGTTGTCGGCAACCCGTGCAGTTGTCGGCAACCCGTGCAGTTGTCGGCAACCCGTGCAGTTGTCGGCAACCCGTGCTGCTCCGCCATGGAAGCGGAGTTAAAAGACACCAAGAAAAGTCCGGCTCTAACGGGTTCCAATGGGCCACGGACAGACTTTCCCCTGTCTGATTGCACAAGCACACTCTCAAGCCAAACATGAGAATGAATTTATTTTAGCGATATGCCATCAAAAAAAGAGAGTGTCATTTTACATTTGCATACAAGTTACAGTTATATCCAATAATAAAAATCTTTTTATGTGTAACCTTTTAAAAAGGTTTTTACTGAAAATTTAACATCAGATACAAAGACAAACCAGTCACAATAAACTGCCATAAACCTGTGAGGTCATAGTAAATAATCAAGTATAGGGTTGCCAAGTCCATCTTCCACCCCCAGCGGGGGACTTTGGGGGCATTCCTGTGGGGCATCCCCACCATGATGATGTCACATTAGGGACGTCTGCGCCCCCCCCCCGACCCGGCCATGCGCTGGATCCCCAGAAATGGCAGTTCCCTGCAGTTAAAGTAGCCGGCAGCCGGCGTTTCCCCTTTAAGAGCAGCTGCGTTTCCCTTTTAAGAAGGAAGCTGGCTTTTCCCTGCAAGCTTGCGGAGTTCGCGCTTGGGATGAAATACGGGTTGCACACACTTAAAGGGAGAGAGATGGGTGGCTGTGGGTGTTGGGGGTGGGGCTTCCCCCAAAAAAACGGGGGACCCCTGGCAAACCGGAGGGGTTGGCAACCCTAATCAAGTATCAATTCATTAACATAATAAAACATCTATAACACAATGCTGATCAAAATGGTCTTTGTTTTGAGCAATAAGATTTAAAACAGGGTACCCAAAATTATGATAATCAAGAGAGGCAGAGTCAGGGTCTTTATTCGAGGTTTGTTATCAGTATCCTTTCCATTGTGAGATAATCCCGTATGTTTCTGTACCAAGTCTTAAGAATTGGGGGCAAGGAAGA
Source organism: Gekko japonicus (assembly GCF_001447785.1). Taxonomy (NCBI): domain Eukaryota; kingdom Metazoa; phylum Chordata; class Lepidosauria; order Squamata; family Gekkonidae; genus Gekko; species Gekko japonicus. The sequence goes on from NW_015169199.1 coordinate 58,386, forward strand.
TTTCCAGGAGGAGGCGACTGGAGACTTCGCAGCGGCGCATAAATATAGAAACCAAAATCTTTCTTAACTTGTGTAACATTTTTAAGGAGGTTGCAGAGGGTTGCCATATCTGACAAAGCTCACACCACCAACATCTTGTTGTAGCCTATGGAGCTACCAGGCTCGAGACTAGTTGTGATCAAGGGGCTCACCTTACATTTGGAGTTATCTTCCTTTTGAGTAAATATGGCTCGTTTGAAAAGTGGAAATCCTGCAAGGTACTATTAATTAGGGTTGCCAAGTGGTACCTGTATCCGGAGCGGGGACTCCCGGCTTGCTCCGAGGGGAAACCATAGGGTTGTCCCTCGGATGACCGTGGCCCCGCCCCCAGCGTGCTCGATGTCGTCATGTCACTTCCGGGTGACGTGCACGTCGGGGTTGGGTTCCCCCCAGGGCCCGATCTGCCGCCAGCGGGGAACGGGCCTCTGGGGCGGGGGTTTCCCCGCCCCCCGGGGGGACTTGGCAAGCCTACTATTAATGGTATAAGGGCTGCCTTTTCAGTTGGAGATTTAGGGATGAACCGGATAACTTCGAGAATGCCAGGCATTTGCTTCACACTGAGCTACTGTTTTTCTCGAACGTAATTGTCTTCACAGTGATTAGGAGGGTGGGGAGCTGCCTCTGGAGCCATTATAAGAGACAAACATTTACATCTTTTAGCAGGGCAGACTTGAGCACTGAGGTCATTGAGGAACATTGGAGAGCATGGGGTTTTTTTCTCAAAAAAATTGCATCATGTCTATTTTTAAAGACTTACTGCCCCAGGTTCGTATTTAATGTCTAATGCCCCCGTATCAAGCCTGTAGCTACAGTGGGGTATCTCGGGGGCTAGACCCCCGACTTACACGACTCCCCATCCAGCCCAGGGCCCCCAAGCAGCGGCAGGTGCAGGGAAGTAGCTGGGTATTCCTTTAATTCAATTAGCCCAAATCAAGCTTGATTGTCTCCTGCCAGATAGAAACCACCAGACTACTCAACAGGTGGCTAAATTCTAGGCTTGCCAAGTCCCCCCGGGGGGGCGGGAAAACCCCCGCCCCAGAGGCCCGTTCCTTGCCGCCGGTGGATCGGGCCTCGGGGGAGCCCCACCTGGAAGTGACACGACCACACAGGGCACACTGGGGGGGAGCACGGTCATCCGAGGGAAAACTCTATGGTTTCCCCTCGGATGGTCGTGGCCCCGCCCCCAGCATGCCCGGCATCACGTCACTTCCGGGTGACGTGCACGCTCCAGACGCCAGCCGGGGGTCCCCCACTGCGGCGCAACACCCGACTTGGCAACCCTACTAAATTCTGTGCTCAGGTTTACAAGCATCGAAAATCCCTTTTGGCAGCATGACTTTGTCGTTATTTGGCATGGTTTTGTATGTTTTTAAGACTTAATTTTATATCTTTTTATCTTTTAATTATTATTTTTTAACCCAACTGTATTGCTGGTCCGCTGGCTTTTGCCTTTCTCAATCAAACTGTACTGCTGGTGGCTGACTGTTGTAATAAAGTGAATTCAATTAGCCAGTGCCCCCTAAGAAATTTAAATGCCCCCTGATTTTAAAAAAATCCTGGCTGCGGGCCTGCTCTCTGGCAAAGAACTGCAAAGGTTTGGTAACTATTTAGCTTTGCAGTTCACAAAGGATGGAATGAAGGGGGAGGGCGAACAGCAAAAGAGAGAGAGAGAGAGAGAGAGAGCCACAGAGCTAGTTCTTCTTCTGCAACTTTTAATACCTGTGTGCAAGCTTCTGGCAACACTTTCATCTTGAGAACTTCAAAGTAATCTGTGCAGCAAGCTCACACATTACCGGAGAAACCTCAGAGCCGGCAGCCCTGAGACATAATCTTATCCCTTCCGTTTGAGGGGGGAAAAAAACCTCGGACGAATGTATGAACTTGTCTTATATAATGAGTCACAGCATTGCCGCATCTAGGCCGGTATGATCTACTCTGACTCGCGGTTGCAGCCAAGGTCTTATGCAAAGGTCTTTCTCTTTCCCCAGCCCTGTTATATAAGGCCATTTACGGTGGAGAGGCGAGGGGTTCGACTTCTGTGTGCAAGGCACGGTGCTCTTCCACTGAGCCTAATGGGTCCTCCTGTCCTCAAATTCAGACCTGAGGCGTCCTGAAGCCCACACTTTTTGTACGGATGATGGAATGCAGGGTTCCCCAGCGTGGTTTCCCTAGTGCACACTAACACCTTTCTTGGCACCCAGGAATTGCTTTTAGAAGGTGGGCAAAGCCAGGTCCAACTTGCCCATCAGTGCTTCTGACAGGGCCCCTGGAGATCCAGTTAGTGAGGCAGATTAAAACGCTGCCGCAGCAGTGCTTGTTTTATTCTCCCTCACTCCTCTTCCCAGGATATTTTTAAAAAGCATCCTTTTTCTCTCCTGCACTCTCTGTGTTTGGGCCCCCCTCTAGGGTTGCCAGCCTCCAGGTGGGGCCTGGAGATCCCCCGCTTTTTCCACTGATCCCCGGCTGACAGAGATCAGAGAAAATGGCTGCCTTAGCGGGTGGACTCGACGGCATTGTCCCATGCTGAGGCCCCTCCCCTCCCCCAAACCCCGCCCTCTCCTGGCCCCGCCCCCAAAGTCTCCAGGTATTTTCCAACCCAGACCTGGCAACCCTAGCCCCCTCCTGTGGCCGCCATTTTGTGGTTGTGCCCCCAACCCTGTGCCAGAATGCCAAAGGTGCCCAAGGGCTCGAAAAGCCTCATACTGGCCCTCCCCAAGAGCAGTGGCTCTGATGTGGGTCTCTCTCCAACATCTGCCACAGGGAATGAGGGTGCAAAGGAAACATTTGCTGCAGTCTCCCTATCCTCTCTTCTCACTCCTTTCGCCACCTTTGCTTTTTGAAGGTCCTACCGTTTCCACAACGGGCTTTCTTCTTCTGATGCAGGGATGACACCAGGGTCCACCTAGCTGGGATATCTGCAAGGCTCGTAGAGAAGGAGAGGCCGCATCACCACAGACTAGAGTTGTTTGGCCCATCTGTTCCCTGCAGGGGGGATCCATGGCTGGATGCTAAAACATCTGCTTGGCACGCAGAAGATCCTAGGTTAGGGTTGCCAAGTCGAAAAATGTACTTACCGGGGGACTCCTGGTCCATGGCTGGAGCGCTCGCGCCGCACGCACATCACCAGGAAGTGACGTTATGATGCCGGGCACGCTGGGGGCGTGGCCACGACCATCCGAGGGAAAACCATAGAGTTTTCCTTTGGGTGACCGTGCCCCCGCCCCCAGCGTGCCCGGCGTCATAATGTCACTTCCTGGTGACATGCACACCGGGGTGGGGTTCCCCCCAAGCCCAATCTGCTGGCGACGGGGAACAGGCCTCTGGGGCGGGGGTTTCCCCGCCCCCCGGGGGGACTTGGGAAGCCTATCCTAGGTTCAGTCCCCTGGCCTCTCCAGTTCAAAGAGCCAAGCAGTAGGTGACATGAAAGACCTCTGCCTCTCCTAATGTATGGACTTTTCTTGTTTCTCTTCAGGCTGTGATCACACGCGCCAGTAGATCCAACATAGGCACAAATGCCTGATGGATCTAAAGAGTGCAATCAAGGCGGGGATGGCTGCCATTTCCAATTCCCCTGCCCCGGGAACAACTTGTTTTTTCTTCCCCAAGTGAGTCAGTTTTTGTTTTTGTTTTAATTTTCCAATCGATTCTCACCATACAAGGACTCTCGGGCACTCCATGAAATTGCTGAGCGGTCAGGTTAGAACGGATAAAAGGAAGTCCTTCTTCATCTAAAGAGTGATTAACACATGGAATTCACTGCCACAGGAAGTGGTGGCAGCTACAAACATGGACGGCTTCAAGTGGGAATTAGATAAGCATTTGGAGAATAGGTCCATCAGTGGCTATTAGCCACAAGGTATAGATAGGGGCTCTGAGGCAGGTGATGCTCTGTCTTCTTGGTGCTTGGGGGGGCCAGCAGTTGGAGGGCTTCTAATGTCCTGGCCCCACTGGTGGACCTCCTGATGGCACCTGGTATTTTTGGCCACTGTGTGACACAGAGTGTTGGACTAGATGGGCCTTTGGCCTGATCTAACATGGGTGTCTCTTATGTTCTTATGTTCTTATGTAATCAGACAACAACATCTGGGAAGCGTCCCGCAGTTCTCGGCAATCCATGTGGCTCCGCTACAGAAGTGGAGTAAAAAGACACAGGAGGAATTCCAGTAGTAAACGGGTTCCGACCAATGTTCCCTCTAATAAAAATAAATAAATAAGCTATGGAGTCCTGTGAGCAAAAATTCTACTCTGTGAGCTACTGGCGTTAAAGTTGTGAGCAAGCAATTTGGCTACTGCATAAATTAGTTTGCTCTGGAGCAAATGTTCCCTCTAAGCTGTGGAGTCTTGTGATAAAAAATTCTACTTGGTGAGCGACTGGCATTAAAGTCGTGAGTGAGTCATTTCGCTGCAGCATAGATTAGTCTGCTCTGGAGCTGTCCTTCCTGAGCCAAGACAAAAATGTGCGAGCCAGAGGCTAAAAAAAATGTGAGCTAGCTCACCCTAACTCAGCTTAGAGGGAACACTGCTCTGGAGCCACCCTTCCTGAGCTAAGACAAAAATGTGTGAGCCGGAGGCTAAAAAACTGTGAGCTAGCTCACACTAACTCAGCTCAGAGGGAACACTGGTTCCGACGGGCCATGGACAGACTTTCCCCTGTCTGATCGCACAAGTGCGCATGCACGCCGTCGGGATAGTGTGATCATGCCATGCTGGCTCAGTTCCGCCCCCCCCCCTTCGCAGTATACACATTATTGCATACCCATAGGGGGCCCTTGGTGCAGAGGTGCAATTCCTCGTTTATGTGCATAGGAAACAAATGGCAAAAAAAGAGACTCACCCGCAGTTTCGTCTGATCACACAGTGGTGGGTTGAGCCCGCAGCTACAAAGGGCTGTGTGATCTTGCAACTGTGGGTCAAATTCCTCCGGAGGAAATAGCCTCTCTTCCCCTCCACTTCATCTGACACGTGTGACTGCAACCATCAGTCGGTCTGTTTGGTGGTGGTGGGGGAAGTGATAAGACATCCCGGTACTATATTAATTTTTTTTTTGGCCTGGTATTTCTACCCACAACGATTGAATTAATTCCTCCTAAGGTTTCTGATTTATGTGCCCTGAATGCAGTCAACTAATAAAACATCTCATTAACAATTGAACAGCCACTTTCTCCAGCATTCTTTTCTCTCCTGCCACGAGAGAACACAAAGTCATGGGTTCAGGTTCTAGGGTTGGCACATGGTTTAATTTCTCATACCTTAAATACTCAGCACACTGCTGAATTTGTGAACTTACCTCCCCGAAAAAGGTTATACTTGAAATAATAAGAGTCATAATAAAATCTACCTGTGAGTATGCTTCCAAAGTTCCTTTCATCTAAATTCCTCCCGGGATTCTGGAATTTTGAATTGCCTGGTCTTGTTGTTGACGTGGAAGAAGTGTACTGTGAAAGTTTTGTTAACCAGCACCGAGATAACTGGAAAACTTGGTTATGAGCTGAGTGATTCAGGCAGATTCCAGCCATTTTTTGGGGGGTGGAAGCTTCCCAAGGGACTTGGGTGGGTACCAACAGATGCAGTCACCTGCACATGAGGTAAAAAGCTTTGTTAACTGGCATATTTGGTTAACTGGCAACCCCATAGATGCCGGTTAATAAGTCTTTACTAAGAATTTTCAGTTGTGTCATTAAAAATATATATTTCTGAGCTTTATACAGGGCTTTGCTCAGGTGTGAATGAGCTTAGAATCTGAGGACATCAGCATTCAGATACTTGTCAGTACAACTGAACTTCCTCCTTTCCATCTAGCTGTTCCCTCGTAATATAGAAGAAGATATGTTGATACGGGTAAACTTTGCTTGACCTTCTCAGCAATCAATCCAGATTTCGAGTCATTAAACCTTTCTTATGGGTTCCGTCCTGGGTATACAATGAAATTGGATACTCATCGTCTTCCCCCTGTCAGACACATCTCTGAAAGCTGTCAAATATACGTACTCAGCTGGGTTTTGCTGGGTTTTTGTCCCTTGTGTCATCACATGAAAAGCTTTGCTAAGGAAGGTGCAGAACACCAAAGTTTCTGCTTTCAGACTTTCCACTGAATTTCTTTTTACAAGAATCGAAAGATGTTGGAACCATAGACACTTGTTCCCAGAACATACATGTTTGTAAGCAGCCACATTTGTATCAGTTATGTCACTTCCAGGTTGGACACCGTTCCCCGACTTCTCTTTCACCCCAAACATCAGCACTGTTGGAAAAAGAGCAAAGTTTGAGTCCAGAGGCACCTTTGAGACCAACAAAGTTTAATTCTGGGCAGGGCTCTTTTTGTAGAAAAAGCCCAGCAGGAACTCATTAGCATAATAGACCACACCCAACAGCAGAAACTCGTTAGCATATTAGGCCACACCCCGGATGGCACAGCTCATTAGCATTTTAGGCCGCATCCCCCATGTTACCGGAAGTGTAGTCATCCAGCCACACCCACCTTTTGCTTCTTATTCTGTTTACCCTGTTTGTTGTCAAAACCCAGGGCTTTTTTTGTAGTAGGAACTCCTTTGCATGTTAGGCCACACACCCCTAATGTAGCCAATCCGAATGAGTTTCTGCTGTTGGGTGTGGCCTATTATGCTAATGAGTTCCTGCTGGGCGTGGCCAACTTGGGAGCCAGCCGGAACTCTGTTCCTGTGCGTTCCTGCCCAAAAATAGCCCTGATTCTGGGTATAAGCTTTCGTGTGCAAGCACACAAAAAAAGAAAGAAAGATTCAGGTGGGTAGCCATGTTGGTCTGAAGCAACAGAGCAAACTTTGAGTCCAGCGGCACCTTTGAGACCAACAAAGTTTAGTTCTGGGTATAAACTTTCATGTGCATGCACACTTTGTGCACACGAAAGCTTATACCCAGAACTAAACTTTGTTGGTCTCAAAGGTGCCAAAGGACTCAAAGTTTGCTCTGTTGCTTCAAACCAACATGGCTACCCACCTAAATCTTTCTTCACTGCTGTGAATTTGAGTGTAGCAGCGAGATCTTGCCCACTGGAAACAGTCACTTTTGTAAGCCCCACCCATGGTTCGAAGACCACTGAGACAGGTGGTTAAAACAAGTGGGTTGACAACTTGTGGCCTAGACAGGACAGCTTGCCAGAGCTGGGTACGTTTGTTTTGGTTGACTGGGGCTTTGGATGTCTCTCTTTCCGTGTTAACTTAGGGAGTATCGCTCTGACATACTGAGACAAGGACCTGAGAGGAAATTATATGGATTTCAGTGTTTGCCCCTTAGCAAAGCAGATCTCTTGGTTGAAAAAGTAGGCCACGGAGTAGAAAAAATCAATGTTGTGCTGTGCTCAAGTTAGCCCCGAAGAGCCATGCTCAAAGAGCAGAGGGATAAAATTTAAATATATGCATTCTTGGTGAAATCTGGTTGTGCTGACCCCTCCCTTTTTGCTCTCTTCTCTACATTTTCTGCTTGCCTCATCTACTCTGTCTGGAAGTGCTGATAAGGAAATCAGAAGACGGGAAAGATTCTCCATGCTTGGGCTAAGCAGCATGGCGCTGCTAATGGAGAGACTGGTGGAGCACATGTTTTGCATGCAGAAAGTCCCCAGTTCTATCCCAGGTCTCGGCATTTATAGGATTAGGTAGTAGGTGATGTGAAAGACCTTGACCTGAAATCCTGGAGAGCCAGTTCCCAGTGACAGCAGACAGTTCTGGGCTTGATAAACCCACAATCTCACACCCTTTTAAGGCTGCTTCCTATTGTTTATTGCACAGAAAAGCTTATGCCCAGAATAAAACTTTGTTGGTCTTAAAGGTGCCACTGGACTCAATCTTTGTTTTGCTGATTCAGACCCACATGGCTACCCAACTGAATGATTATGATGATGATATAATCAGTTAGAAGACTCTGTGTATTAGATATGCATTCCAAAGGCACGGACTCTCTCCTCCCCGCAAAAAGGAATGACAAGGAACTACTTAATACCGCCAACCTTGCACCGAGACGCAAGCTGCTCTTGAAACCTAAAAGTGCTAGGGGAAAATATACTGCAGTGATAAAACAATTCAGCACATGCTCAGGACTATTTTGGATGGCTTTTACATGAAGGAAGGAGGAAGGGATTGGAATTCCCTCCTGGACCTGCACTGCTGCTGGTCCAGGCCCAGCTCTTCGCAGTGGTGGGGGCGACCTTAGGAGGTGACAAGCGTCCTTTTCTGGATTTACAAAACCCATTTAACTGGCCCTCCAGTCCAGGCACAGAGCAAAAATTGTGTCATGGGTCAGTCAGGAGAGAGGGACTCTCCGGGGGGGGGGGAGTCCTCAGGAGAAGAGGAGTCCGGTGTTGCCAGCTCTGAACCAGCAGAAGCTGGCAAGCAAGAAGATGAGCTGCAGGCTTGTCAGAGTTCACAGCTGACAGCTGTTAGAGAGCCACCAGCACCTTCTAGCCCCATTCCAACAGATGAAACCCAGGTGGTCGTTAACAGCTCTCCAATTTCACCCACACCCTTTGAGCACTGGAGACAAAGGCTTAGATTGGAGCTCCAGGAGAGAAGACAAAACACACATCTTCTGGCCCCGATGCCAGCTGCTGGCTGATGATGAGTAGCTGCAAGGGTTACTCCCAAGCAGTTGGCTGCAAATAAAACCTTCCAGCATATGCCTATAAAAGCCAGTAAAGGGAGACTGCTTGATGTGGAAGCAACAAGTCACCACCATGTGAACTCTGTGGCCACAGCTCCTGACTCTGCTTTGACTCTGTTCCTTTCTAAATTGATCAATTGTTCAGGGGAACTCTGAGGAGACAGAGAAATTTGGCCCCAGCCACATTTTAGTTTCTTGCCGTCAGGTCTCAGCCGACTTATGGTGACCCCTGCTGGGTGTCACGATTGCCCTGGTGGGCGGGTTAGGCAGGGGATGGAGTATCCAAAAACACAGGCAGCGGTCAGGGCAGCAGAGGGGCAGAGAAATAAAAGCACAGTCCAAAATATCGGGTCACTTGCACAGTCCAAGGTTTACCGGAGATTTGCAGTCAGAGGTGTAAAGTCGAGAGCCGTTGTCCAGAGTCAGGTTACACATTCCAGGGTCAGGGAGCCAGAAGAACGATGTCACGCAGTCCGGAGTCGATAGCCGAGGGAGTCAAGCAGAGAGTCAGGAAAACAGGATGCAAGGTCCGAGGTGCAGCGGTTCAATCATGCAATCAGTTGCCAGCACGAATTGGATAGTGAAGAGAGCTGCCTTAAAGGCCTGTTCCCCTTGTCACTAATTACTGGCTGATTACAGAGTCCTGGTTCCAGTCAATACTCGGGACTCAGAGGACGCCTCCCATGCATGCGTGCTTCCCTACGCCTGGTTGTCAAATCCCATCTCCTTTGGTCTCGTAAACGAGCTACAGGTGGGGGGGAATCAGGGGGCCCGGAGCTTGCGCTCGGCTCTGCAGGAGCGGCCCCAGGTGTGAACCCTTCTGGGTAGCCGGTGTTCATCCTCTGCAAGACTTAGGTTTTGTACTTCCATGGGTGCAGGGAGCTTGTTCTTGGATGTTGAAGGTGCAGAGTCCTCGGGATCAGGGTCCACTGGGTCGGGCGGAACGGTGGGCATGAAACTGGGGTTTTCAAGGCAAGAGATGTTTTCAGAGGTGGTTTGCCATTGCCTGCCTCTGTTTATTTGTTATTTTTATTTTATTTTTGGATTTATATCCCGCCCTCCCCGAAGGCTCAGGGCGGCTAACAACGAGGCACAAGTGCCAGAATTAAAACAGATTAATGTTGTAGTGACTTCCTTGGTGGTCTCCCATCCAAGTACTAACCAGGCCCAATCCTGCCCTGCTTCTGAGATCTGACGAGATTGCGCTAACCTGGGCTATACGGGTCAGGGCCCAACCACATACATGAGAAATTTTGTGAATTTTGTAATTTTAAAAAACCCTGGGCCATTTGGGCAGGCAGAATGAAAGAGGTTGTTTAACCTTCTTGTTGTTGTTTTTCTTTTTCCATAACCAAACAAAGGTTAGTGAAGAAGAGGGCCAATATTAAAACCTATCTAATAAAAGTAGAAAAAGATACATGTATTTATTAATAACAAATTTTAAAACATATACAGGGGCCCATTTACAACAATTATATATAAAACATTACAATACCAAGGGCTTAAAAGCTTGACCTTACGCGTTTCGGCCAAATAGGCCTTCCTCAGAGGTCATATATATGTGGCAAAATGGCTAATACATATATTCACATACACACAATCAAGAATATATACAAAGTATAAATTCAATAAGGACCATAAAGTAAATTGTTCAAAAATAAAATCACCAGGCACAGGGTCAATATGCACATAAGACCTTTAAAGTGCTATCATTAGCCCAGTGATTATAAAGTAGACTTGTGGTCCAAAAATTTCCTTCTTTGATTGTGTTGCCACAGTATTCACAAGTAAAAAGCAGTGACATTTTTGAATGTCCCTGTATATGTTTTAAAATTTGTTATTAATAAATACATGTATCTTTTCCTACTTTTATTAGATAGGTTTTAATATTGGCCCTCTTCTTCACTAACCTTTGTTTGGTTCTGGATTCTATTGTTAGGTTCAGTTTTTTCCCCTTTTTGTTTCTGCTACTTTCTTTTTTCATAACCATCCTTCAGATGTATGACTGTTGTGCATAAATATGTCCCACTTTCCGGCTTAGGTTTATACCAAATTTCACTTCCAGAAATACCTTACCCATTTTGGTACCTGCATAAGAGAGGCAGGCAGTCAGTGTGGCCCAAACGCCTGCCCCATTTTACTTATTTAAAACAAGGAAACCCCATCACAACTCTGTTTCAGGACCCCCAATAAAATCCTAACCAGGGTTGGCAAGTCCAGGTTGGAAGATTCCTAGATATTTGAGGGTGGGCCCCAGGAACCAGCGGGATATAACACCATTGAGCCCACTTGCCAAAGCAGCCATTTTCTTCCGGAGAACTGGAGTCCGGAGATCAGTTGTGATTCCAGGAGGTCTCCATCCCCCTCCCCCCCCCCCAGACTGGAGGATGGCGGTCCTCATGATAACACACCAGTGCCAAGCGAAAAATAGTACCTGAACAACCGTAAGACAAAATTTAAGAACTGCTCGCAACCTCACAACGGGCTGCTAAAACAAAGCAGGTTTTATGTGCCTCTGTAACAACAGGGATGTACGTTATGCATAGATTTCACGGGTGGCTGCATTTCTTTCTTTCGAGGCATGTCAGCAAAATCTTTACCTAGGGTAAATTGAACCCGTCCTGAACAAACCGTTATGATGGATGATTGGAAAGCAATCGGAAGGCCTTTCTCTTTATAGATGTCTCCGCTTAACCTATCACTCTCCAGAGACTCATGTATTGCTAAAGAGATTGGCGCTGAGGTGTTTTGTCTTTCACTTTGACGAGGTTGGGGAATGGTATGCGCAGACTTCTCCTGCTTTGGCAGTTCAGACTCGTCTAGCCACTTATGCTCAATGAAATGAAAACAAACCAGCCAACCCTAAGATACTCAGCGGCTGCTTTCTTTACATTATCCAGTATCAGTGAGACAGCCGTTCAGCTGGGTAATAGCGAACCCTTCAGCTTCTTCTCAGATTTGGAAGCCTGGATGTCTCAGCTGTCAGCCTGCCCTTGCTTGATGAGAGCCAGTTTGGTGTCGTGGTTAAGTGTGCGGACTCTAATCTGGGAGAACCGGTGTAACAGGCCGGATTAACGCCCCGGCCAGAGTAACCCCGGGGTTACTCTGGCCTAGCCTAGAATAACCCCGGAGGGGTTATTGAGGGGTTATTCTGGCCTAGGCTAGAGTAACCCCGGGTTAATCTGGCTGGCTGTAACAGGCCAGATTCACCCCCCCCCCCGGCCAGAGTAACCCCTGCCGGGCCGTACCAGAGTAACCCTGGGGTTACTCTGGCCGGGGGGTTACTCTGGGCTAGCCCATACTAACCCCCGCCTGGCCAGAGTGGTAAGTTAAATGTCAGCTGAATCCAATCTCTTCTTCTTTTTAACTTCTTTTTTTAACTTCTTTTTAACTGCACAACACAACAACCTGTAACCCCGGGCTTAGTTGAGTGGTAACTGAGATGTCAGTGTAACCAGCACAGTGTCAGCTTCCGAGGGTTTCAG
>NW_015169199.1:72231-72373 GCF_001447785.1 Gekko japonicus
AGCTCCAGGTTGGGAAACTGCTGGAAATTTGGGGGGTGGAACCTAGGAAGGACAGAGACCTCAGTTGGGGTACAATGTCATAAAGTCCACCTTCCAAAGCAGCCATTTTCTCCAGAGGAACCGAACCCTCAGGCAACAGCCT
>NW_015169199.1:72546-151539 GCF_001447785.1 Gekko japonicus
CTCCTCCTCCTCCTCCTCCTCCTCCTCCTCTTCTTCTTCTTCTTCTTCTTCTTCTTCTTCTTCTTCTTCTTCTTCTTCTTCTTCTTCTTCTTCTTCTTCTTCTTCTTCTTCTTCTTCTTCTTCTTCTTCTTCTTCTTCTTTTCCAGGAGCTGGGACGGAGTCTTGTTTTGCAAACTGCCACATACATTGTGCAGGGAACTATTCTACAGATGTTAAAACAATACAACGACCGTATATGTCCCCACAACCCTGTCATCCGCCAGGTACATCTCGCACCCCCGATGATACCCGCACCAGCAGTGGTAAGGGTGCGGTGATGGAAAAAGCATTGATGGAATAATGGTGGCGGCGGCTCCTACTCGAAAGCCTGGTGGAAGAGCTCCGTTTTACAGGCCCTACGGAACTGCCCAAGGTCCCACAGGGCCCGGATCTCTTCTGGGAGCTCATTCCACCAGGTAGGAGCCGCCACCGAAAACGCCCTGGCCCTGGTCACAGCGAGTTTGATGTTCCTGGGGCCTGGAATATCCAGGAGATTTTGGGTCCCCGACCGTAGTGCCCTTGGGGGAACATGCGGGGAAAGGTGGTCCCTTAGGTAGGCCGGACCCTGGCCATTTAGGGCTTTAAAGTAAGAACCAGCACTTTGAAGTGAATCCGGTATGCCACTGGCAGCCAGTGCAGCGCTTTCAGCACAGGCTGGATGTGATCCCGTCTAGGGAGACCCATCAACAGCCTGGCTGCAGCATTCTGCACTAGCTGCAGCCTCCGAATTTGCGACAAAGGCAGCCCCATGTAGAGTTCTCTGGAAATACTTGTTGGGACACAGAAATAAATACATTTGGTAGGATTTTAGATTCATAGTTTGGTTATTGTTGTTTAGCCTGTAACCTACTGGTTAAGCACAGCCGAGAACTGGGGTCCCCAACCTGTGGACAGCTTTGGAATTCTGTCTCAGCGTGGTGAGGGCAGTCACAAAATGGCCGCTGCAGAAGGTGGAACCAGCCACAAAATGGCCACTGCAGCTTATATTCAGTCTCACCCTAAACATCCATTTGTTGTGGTGGCAGTTGCTGCCAAAGCTGTGGTTTTTTTTTTTTTAAATGTTAAATTTACAAACGTGGGAAAAGGTTTTTGAATTGACTCTAGTATCAGCAATTCTTTTTTGGCGTCTTTTGAGCTGAAGGTTTGAATTACCACTGCCAAACAAGTTTGTCTTAGACAGACTGGAAGGAGAAAAACAAGACATCAGTATTGACACGTACTGTTCAGAATTTGGGGGTTTAATGTAGCTCCCCCCACCCCCATTGTAGCTTTGCTGGCTGAACAAACATTTGTTACATGTGATGATACATATTATTCTATCATCCTCTATTATTCAAGCTGGTTGGAATAGATATAGACTGCTGTATACAGTCCAGAGAAATAGGTAGAGCTCGGCGCTCCATCGAATGGGAGCCTGGCCGGTCCATCGCCACACCTCTTAGCAACTGTGTTTTGTGGACATCTATCAACTGTTACTCCTCTTAGTTTTGTGGACATTAATTAACTGTTAGGAATTTGTTGAACTGTATTGGATTCTGTATTGGCCCCAGCTCCTGCCAACCTAGCAGTTCGAAAGCAAGAAATTGCAAGTAGATAAATAGGTACTGCTTCGGTGGGAAGGTAATAGCGTTCTGTGCACCTCGGTGTCTAGTCATGCCGGCCACATGACCACGGAAACGTCTTTGGACAGCGCTGGCTCTTCGGCTTGGAAACGGAGATGAGCACCGCACCCTACAGTCGGATTCGACTGGCTTTCGAGAAAGGGGAACCTTTACCTTTATTGAACTATTTACATTGGTGTCTTTGGAATGGATCTGAATGGTTATTTAGAGTACTACGCTGTTAACATAAGAATGTTTTCAATCAAGTGTCAAGTATTTTGGGGTACAGTGTTACAGTTTTTGACTGTGCTGTCCTGGGATTACCAGTGTTCCCTCTAGGCTTTGGAGTCTTGTGAGCAAAAATTCTACTTTCTGAGCTACTGGCATTAAAAGTTGTGAGCGAGCGATTTGACTGCTGCATCATTTAGTCTGCTCTGGAGCCCTCCGTCCTGAGCTGAGGCAAAAACGTGTGAGCTGGAGGCTAAAAAAAACCTGTGAGCTAGCTCATACTAACTCAGCTTAGAGGGAACACTGAAATTTACAACTGATCTCCAGGTGACAGATCAGTCCACCTGGAGAAAATGACCACTTTGGAAGGTGGCCTCTGTGGCATGGCACCCCCGTGAAGTCTTTCCCCTCCCCCAAACCCCACCCTCCTCAGGCCCCACCCCCAAAATCTCTAGGTATTTCACAACCCAGAGCTGGGAACTGTATTGCAAAGTCCTTTCCTGCTGTTTAGGCAGGCCTCCTTGCTCTGGATGCTCTGTGTGACTTCCCAGGGTGGCTGGTGACCATTGACCACAGAAATGGTGTCTAGGGATACCAGCCTCCAGGTGGGACCTGGGGATCCCCCCAAATCACCACTCACCTCCAGAGTACGGATCTCAGTTCCCCTGGAGAAAAGTAGGGGTAAAAGGTGGGGTCAAATAAGCATAGCCACCTCAAAAGAGTAAGTAAGCACTCTAGAGAAGGAAGCATACTTTGGCCCCTGCCACACGGCAGGGAAAACACTGGCCAAAGTGCGGCTTTTAAAAGCCGCACCAAAAAAGAGATGCCACGGCGGGATCCCACGATCCCCTGAGCTGCGGCGCCGTTGCTCCCCGGCACGATCAGATGCCGGGGAGGAAGAGACGATTGGGAGGGGGAGGCTGCCGAACTGCGCATGCTCGAGCATGCGCAGTACGCCCGGGGGTCGGGGATGCGCCGGCGAAAAGACGCGCCGGCGATCCCACGGCTGGCAGTGATGTGGCATTTCGGACAGAACCACCTAGGTAGGTGGTTCTTTTTTGCTGCGGGGTTTGGCCGGGAGGGGCGGATTGGGAACGGGCTGGGAACGGGCGCAGCACGATTCCCAGATGTTGCTGTGGGATCGCGCCTGTTTGCTGTGGCCCCGATCCGTCCCTCTCCCGGCCCAAAATGTCTCGTGTGGACAGGACCTTTCTTTAGCTGGGAACTAGCCCTTTCCAGCATCTGTTAAGACCAAATACCACAGTTTTAAAACTTCCTTCTGAATTCTACCTTGGTGGCTTTGTGTTGGAATAGCCTCTTTGAATTGTGTGTGTGTGTGTGTGTGTGTACGTTGGCTTTAGAATCTGGAACAGAATGTCCAGGGAGACTGAGATGGTTCCCCACTGTCTTTTGAGGCTTTCCATTTTAAGATCAGAGTTATAATATTTCTGTGTCTACAGACAGAGACTTAACAGAACAAGGAATGGCTTTTAAAACAAGTTTCGCGCGAACAGCAACTAAAACAGCTTGTTCTGTAATCTCTAAGCCTTGTCCTGGGACTAAAGTCATGAGATATTAGGGCAAGTCCGCAAATAGCCAGTTCCGTAACACTATTAAATCTAAGGGGACATCTCTACATTGTACATTCTGTCATGACACAAGCTATGTTGACTTATTTTGTGTGGAAGCTGACCTGTTCGGCCCGTGTGAATGGCCGAAGGGCCCTGCGGACCCATTCCCAAGTAGACCTTTTATTTATCTTAAGTATTTTTATGCTGCCCTCCCACCCAGTCAGGGTCCACAGGGCGGCGGACATAAAAAGACATTAAAGCATTTAAGCCTCTAAAATACAGTTAAAATTATAAAACAATTAAAGCAAAAACACATAAACAAACCGCACTAGGAGGAGGGCCAGTCACTGTTACTGGGGGTCTGCCAGACAAAACAAAAAAGGTTCTTACCCGTGGGTAGGTCTTCACTGATGGAGTGAGAAAGATGGATCTCCCTGGAGAGGTGGTTCCAAAGCCCTTTCTTGGGTCGCCACCCAGACGGCAGTGCAACCAAAGCAGGGCCTCTAGAGATGACTGGGGCGTACGGGCGGGTTCATATGGGAGGAGGCAGTCCCTAAGTTATGTTGGGCCCAGCCCTTAAAGAGCTTTAAAGGTCAGTAGCAGCACCTTGAATTGATCCCAAAAGAAAATTGGAAGCCAGTGCAAATGGAGCAAGACTGGAGTAATATGCCCCCTATGTAGGGTTGCCAGCCTCCAGGTGGGGCCTGGGTAGGATTGCCAAGTCCATCTTCCACCCCCAGCGGGGGACTTTGAGGGTGTTCCTGGAGGGGGCGGGACATCCCCGACGTGATGACGTCACATTGGGGACGTCCACCCCACCCCCCGTGCGCCAGATCTCCAGAAACGGCAGTTCCCTGCACTTAAAGGAGCCGGCGTTTCCCTTTTAAATGCAGGAGCCAGCGTTTCCCTTTTAAATGCAGGAGCCAGCGTTTCCCTTTTAAGAGCACGAAGCTGGCATTGCCCTGCAAGCTTGCGGAGATCAGGCTTGGGAGGAAACACGGGTTCCACACACTTAAAGGGAGAGAGATGGGTGGCTGTGGGTGTTGGCAGGGGTCATTTCGAAGAAAAAGAGCTAGGGGAACTCATTAGCATAACTCATTAGCATATGCCACACCCCCTGGCATCAGGGGCCCGGCGGTGGACCTGCAAGGCCGGCGGGAGTGCAAGGAAGCCCCGCCAAGGCCCTCCCTGGCCCCAGGCAGGCAGGGGTGGGGGAGTGGCAGGGAGGAAGCAACTTACCCTCCTTCTTCTCCTGTCTCCTCCTGGCTGAATGAGGGCCGGAAGCAGGGGGCGGGGCTTCGTCATGTGCCCCGCCCCCCGCACCTCACCCGGGGAACTGCGATCCCCCACGATCCCCCCGAATTGACCTCTGGGTGTTGGGGGTGGGGCTTCCCCTGCTGGCCATCTGGCCGGCGGCATGTAGAACCCCCCCAAAAAAGGGGGAACCCTGGCAAACCGGGGGGGGTTGGCAAACCTAGACCTGGGGATCTCCCGCTTTTACAACTGATCTCCAGCTGACAGAGATCAGCTCCCCTGGAGAAAATGGCTGCTTCGAAGCTATGGCAGTGTATTGTGCTGAGGCCCCTCCCCTCCCCAAACCCCGCCCTCTCCTGGCCCCACTCCCAAAACTCTCCGGGTATTTTCCAACCCGGACCTGGCAACCCTCTCCTTAAGACCCACTCCAGCCCTACAACTCATACCTTGAGAGTATGGTAAAAACAGTAACTGCTGAAGAACCGAATCTACATTTCTATTTCATTTACGATTGCCAGCCTCTCAGTGGGACCTGGAGATATCCCGGGATTAGAACTGATCAGAGATGAGTCTGGAGACAAATATCCAGAACTGGAAACCCCATTCATGCTGAAGAGGCAAGGTGTAGGTCACGATTCACCTGCCACCGATGAGGGAGGCTAGGCTGGGAGGTGGTCAGAAGGTTTTGTGGGCTGGCCAAATGTGGATTTGGCCATTCCCCAGCCCAGTAGTGCACCTTATTCCTTTGTTGGTCCTTTCAGGCGGATAGAGAGGTTTAGGGATTAGTGTTGTTTGTCAAGGGTGGCATTTGGATTGTGTCTCTTCCGTTGCCCTGAGGGCCCCGAGATGAGGTAAAAATGATAAATATCCTGCCACACATGCGGAAGAGAAGGTGGAGTGAAAACAGGAGGCTAGGGATCCAAACAGCCAAACGTTGACAGAGAAATTGTGTTTGTGTGGGTGACAGAGAGCCTCTCTAGCTCGAAAGAATTTCTCTGTATTCTAGCCAAATTCTTTTTTTTCTTGTGTCAGCCCTCATTAGCTCCATTCCCGTTGATGAAGCCACAAAATCATCTTAAAGGACGAGAGTTTTTCAATTTATAATACATTCACCCTTAAAAAAAAAAACACAAACGCATTTAAACAACCTTCCTCCTGTTAGATTTATTCTGTCAGTCTGTTGGCAGCCATTGGCACAAAAGTCTTCCTGGATCCCTTTCACTCCAATAATCTCACCCTCCTCGAACATACTTGCTGATTTGTGAATCAGTGAAGACTGAATTCTCACAGGGTGGAAGTTTCTAGAAAATGTAGTATAGCAGAGACGCAAAATCACATTTCCATTGGCTGCGAGCCACTTTTCATGCTGTTCTTTAGACCAGTGGTTCCCAGTCTTTTTGCATGGTGGTCTACAAGTCTAAATCTCCTTGGTATGGGGATCCATCCAGAGCTGGCCCAAGTTTTTTTTTTGGTGCCTTAGGCAAACTATGACCTTAGCACCCATCTATTTAATCATCATATATTTTTATAGTGCCCAAACAGATGTTTTTGAGAAACCAACAAACACTACCGTCGAGTTACAAGAGAGCCAGTTTAGTGTAGTAGTTAAGTGCGCGGACTCTAATCTGGGAGAGCCGGGTTTGATTCCCCACTCCTCCACTTGCACCTGCTGGATGACCTTGGGCAAGTTGTAGTTCTGATAAGAGCTGTTCTTGGGAAAGAGCAGTTTCTGTCAGAGCTCTCTCAGCCCCACCTCCCTCACAGGGTGTCTGTTGTGGGGAGGGAAAGGGAAAGGAGTTTGTCAGCCGCTCTGAGACTCCCTTGGGTAGTGAAAGGTGGGGGCATAAATCCAATCTCTTCTTCTTCTTCTTCTTCTTCTTCTTCTTCTTCTTCTTCTTCTTCTTCTTCTTCTTCTTCTTCTTCTTCTTCTTCTTCTTCTTCTTCTTCTTCTTCTCATGGGACAGCTTTCCCCCCACTTATTCTCACAAAGAGGGAGGGGGAGATAAGAATGTGAGGTTGGTAGCAGACAGTGCTTGTCAAGTTTTATTTAGGACAGCATTGAATTAGAGCAGTCCTAAATGATGATTTAAGGAGCTGCGGTGGCTCAAGTGGTTAAGACGCGGAACTGCAGGCTGTGGAAGGTCGGTAGTTCAGCAGTTCTAGACCCGGGTTGCCGCATGACGGAGTGAGCTCCCATCTCTAGTTCCAGCTCCTGCCAACCTAGCAGTTCGAAAGCAAGAAATTGCAAGTAGATAAATGGGTACCACTTCGGTGGGAAGGTAACAGCGTTCCGGGCGCCTTGGTGTTTAGTCATGCCAGCCACGTGACCATGGAAACGTCTTCGGACAGCGCTGGCTCTTAGGCTTTGAAACGGAGATGAGCACCGCATCCCTAGAGTCGGATTCGACTGGCTTTCGAGCAAGGGAACCTTTTACTAAATGGTGATTTTAAAATTTGGTTGTAATGGTTTTTGATGTACTCTAGGTTATGTGTTTAATTTATATTGTAGCTGCCTTGAGTTCTGTAAGGAAGAAAGGTGGCTAATAAATAAATTAGATAGATAGATAGATAGATAGATAGATAGATAGATAGATAGATAGATAGATAGATAAAGCAAGCTTGGTAAAAAGAGTAAAAGCAGAAGAGCCATTTCTTCTGCAAGTCGAAAAACGTAAGGTACTTTTACTTTCTATTACACATACATTTTAAAAACTTGGTCAGAAAAGCAGCTTTCCTGTCCAGTGCAATGGAAGGGCCGAGAGAACAAGGTGATACATGAGTCCTCCTTCATGCTACGTCCAGGCAGACCAGGAGCTGACTGATTGTGGACCTGCAATTTCATCCCCATCATCTGTAGGCAGAATTAAGCCTCCAGATGCTCTAGGCCTGCTATAAATACTGGGCGCCTGCCCTTGCTCTGTCAACTGCACTGCAGTTTCTGCCTAGTCATCCGGAACTGATGTAGTAGCAAAGAAATGGAGGGCCGCACTAAGCATGGAGCAAAAGCAACAGCAACAAGAGACAGTTGGTGCAAGGGGGGGGGGTTTAATTCGATTCTGAGACCCCCGTTCTGATATTTTATAGACCCCCCTCTTTGATGAAGCATATGCCAAATGCATGAGGGTCTTGGAGTGGGATTAAAATTAATTCTCCCACTGCGTCAATTGTCTCTTTTTTTTTGGCCCCATCCAGAGCTGAACCTTTCACACCCAGACCTTACGTTCCAGCTGACCTCAGGGATTTGGGGACCCCAGGGGTTAGGGTTTGGATACTCCCCCCCAGGTCCCAGTCTGGTCCATAAGCACAGATGGCTTTAAATTGGGCAAGATAGATTCACGGCCCATCAGTGGCTCGTAGCCATGGTTAGTAAAACTCATTTCTGTGAGAGTGTATGCACTTCGGAAAAACAAACAAACAACAAAAAACCCTGTATGTAAATTGGAAAATCTCTCTTCTTGGAGGGGTACACTTTTAAAAAGGGATTAAGCTACAAATAACATCAGTTCTTTCCTAGATACAAATGCACTCATTTTGATCATTTGCCGCAAATCAAACGAGACGAACTGTTTCCACCTAAGTAAAAATTGCTGCGCTGTCAAAGAAGGTGAAAGTTGTCAAGGAATTCTTCTTGGCAAATGTCACTCGCCTTGACAATACTTGAACTCCCACAGATGATGATACATAATTAATAATGATATTTTAAGGTAAAGGTTCCCTTGCTCGAAAGCCAGTCAAATCCTACTCTAGGGTTACGGTGCTCATCTCCGTTTCAAAGCCGAAGAGCCAGCGCTGTCCAAAGACGTTTCCGTGGTCATGTGGCCGGCATGACTAAACACCAAGGCACACGGAACGCTGTTACCTTCCCACCGGAGTGGTACCTATTTATCCACTTGCAATGTCTTGCTTTCGAACTGCTAGGTTGGCAGGAGCTGGAACTAGAGACGGGAGCTCACTCCGTCATGCGGCACACTCGGGTCTCGAACTGCTGAACTACTGACCTTCCACAGCCTGCAGCTCAGCGTCTTAACCACTTGAGCCACCGCAGCTCCATAATGATATTTTAGTCACTTTTTATTATTCCGTTTATTAATTTATTTAATTCAATTTTATATCCTTGAAGAACCAAAGAGAACACAAAAACCTGACAGAAACCCTCTTTGGAAGAAAAGGGAAGCTCAGAGAGGAATGGTTCTCTCACAAACTGTCTTCCTATTTCTCATGTGAGTAGTGGCAGATTTAAATAATAAATCACCTAATCATGCCTTATCCTAAGTTAGAATTAGCCCGGTATTAACGGCTGTGACTGACAGAGGCTCTCCAAGGCCGGAGGCAAACTCTGTTCCTCGTGTTGCCCCCTGAGAGGAGTTTTCGCTAGAGGTGTCAGGGTCTGGTCCAACTCCATGCTAATTTAGCAGCTTGGGGAGAGTCAATTCTCCCTTTCCTCATTTGGGGCAGTATATTAGGAGGGCAAGTAAATTACAGGCCCCTTTTCATGAAATTTCTTCCTGAACGAGCAATTTATCTTTCAGTAAGTGGGGGCCTACTAGGCCTAACCGGGAGAGGACCAATGTTCCCTCTCAGCTGCGGAGTCTTGTGAGCAAAAATTCTACTTTGTGAGCTACTGGTGTAAAAGTTTTGCGCAGACGATTTGACTACTGCGTCCATTAATTTGCTCTGGAGCCATCCTTCCTGAGCTAAGACAAGAATGTGTGAGCCGGAAGCTAAAAAGCTGTGAGCTAGCTCACACTAACTCAGCTTAGAGGGAACATTGGAGAGGACCATACCTCCCCTTGCTACCCCCCCACCTCCATTTTGTGTTGTCTCCAGGCCCCTGCTTCCTCCTCATTCATTCCAGCTCTCCCCTTGGCAGACTTTTGTCCTCTTGCCATTCTTTTCCTCCTTAGCTGCCCCTTACCTCCTGACTACGGCCGCTGAGCGTTAGGAACCAAAATGCCGTGGAAACCTAGTCCGCCTCATGCACATGCACAGATTCCACCTTTTGCTTTTTTAGGGGAGGTAGTGTTATTGTTTCTGTTCTGGACCTTTTTTAGTTCTCAAGAGGGCTCTCTCAGCCCCGCCGACCTCACGGGGGGGGGGTCTGCTGTGGGGAGAGGAAGGGAAGGAGATTGTAAGCTGCTCTGAGACTTCAAGTGAAGGGCAGGGTATAAATCCAATCTCTTCTTCTTCTTCTGACAAGAGCTGTTCTCTCAAGGGCAGTTCTGGAAAGAGCTCTCTCAGCCCCACCTACCTCACAGGGTGTGTCTGTTGTGGGGAGAGGAAGGGAATGAGATTGTAAGCTGCTCTGAGACTTCAAGTGAAGGGCAGGGTATAAATCCAATCTCTTCTTCTTCTTCTGCTCCTCCTCCTCCTCCTCCTCCTCCTCCTCCTCTTCTTCTTCTTCTTCTTCCTCCTCTTCTTCTGGAAATTAGATGTGTGATGAACAGCTGACAAGATTAGCTGCTCTGCTTAAGCATACTCAGCCCTGGGAGCCTAAGAGACAGTCAAAGTGGAGGTCGTGAGCTCATCTTTTAGCTTGGAGAGGGCACCTGTGGCCCCCTAGAAACAGGGAGGCAGGCAGAGGGCTGTATCTCATCTTGTGCTGAGTTTTGCAGGCCCTGAGAGCTTATTTTACTTCATTTATAGTCGACCTTCCTCCCCAGCAGGGACATGGAATGGCTTACCTCATTCTCCTCTCCTCCATTTTATCCTCACGACAACCCTGTGAGGTAGGTTAGGGGCTGACTGGCCCAAGGTCACCCAGCAAGCTTCCGTGGCAGAGAGGCCATTTGAACCTGAGTCTCCCAGGCTGTAGTCCGACACAGTAAGCCCTGCACCGTGGTGGCTTTCTTCACCTTCTCCTGGACTGGGGGGGGGGGAGGGAGTGGAGCCTCGCTCCTGAGGTTTCCCTGGCCTTCAGAGATACTCCAAAGCTGTGAGTTTAAAGCAGCCCCCCAGAGCTCACTTGAAGGGCAAAGGGTCAGCTGGAGGGGGGGGTGTCCCACTGTTTCCAAGGACCTCTGAAGAGTTATGTCATTTAAAAAAAAAACACACACAGCGCACTTTAAAGATATTTTAAGTGTACCCCTAAAAATGCATATGTTGAACCAGTGGCACGCTTGGGGTGTGCGTCAGTGCTATGGCAGAAGTACCGCGAGGGACTAACTCTGCATATAATGGTGAGGAAAACTGGCAGGTTAGGAAGGGGCCTGAACCCTTTCCCCACTCCCCTGTTCCACCTTGACCCACTCCCATCACTCTTCCCTGTGCAAGAATCCAAATCTATGTTTGCCCTTGCACAGGTTTGCCCACTGTGTGTGTGTGTGCGTGCATGCGTGGTTGGATGTGTGCATGGGTCATTTCCTAGAAAAAGAGGTGCAGGAGCCCATTTGCATAACTCGTTTAAATATAAGAACATAAGAACATAAGAGATGCCAATGTTGGATCGGGCCAAAGGCCCATCCAGTCCAACACTCTGTGTCACACAGTGGCCAGAAATACCAGTGCCATCAGGAGGTCCAGCAGTGGGGCCACGACATTAGAAGCCCACCCCCTGACAAAGGGCAGGCATGTTTAAAATGAGTTATGCAAATGAGTTTAAATCCCCCCCCTTGAGTCTCTCCGCTTTTGCGGAGAGGCTCAGGGGGAAAGGCAGGTATGTCTGCCTCCGTGCCCTCCTCATCTCCAGCCAACCTGCCGTGGTGGGTTGCCTGGAGATGGGGAGGGCAGGGAACCCAGGCATTTAAATCTCCTCCTCCCTGAGTGTGTCTGTGGGCGGGGCCTGGGCTCCTTTCTGCTGGAGCGCCGCTCTGGCGCGCTCCGGCACGAAATGGCCCCTGGATGTGTGTATGTGCTTGGGTGCGGGTGTGTGTTTGAGAGAGAGAGAGAGGGAGAGAGAGAGAGAGCGCATCTGTGAGAAAAGTGGTCTATAAATAATGTTAATAAATCCAGGTCATTTGGCCAGAAAAAGAGGAGAGCAAAGTAAGTTTTTAGTACTTACTTTTCCTTCAATGTCGCCTCTCAAGGTGACGTTTGAAAATCAGCCACAACTGTGTTAAGAGGCTCTCTTACACATGCATGTGTGTCACATGCAGTGAGCCACTTAGTCGTCCTCATTCACCGGGCAATGTGGGCTGTGCACCTTCAGCCCATCTTGGCACTGTCGCTGCTGACATTGGGCGATTCTGCAATGGCTTTGCCCTCCGTTGTTTTAGCAAACCCACGTTGGAGCAGAAATTCCCCTCTGCATTGCATGCCACTGTCACTTCCTTTGACCATCGTATTTTATGGTACCCTCTACACGGCATGCCACTTTCACTTTCTTTGATCATCGGGTTTGATGGTACCTTCTGCATAGACTGATAGCCGTTCAGGGGTGCCTTTGCAGTCAGTACGGCGTTGCCCCGGGGTATCTGAATGTGGTTTTGAGCTGCACCTTTCCCTCAGTGTTGAGAAAATGTGGAGTGAATGCCAGAGGCAGAACCAGCCAGAGAGTCAGTGCTGGATTCCCAGCTGATCTCCTAGTTCCAGGGGTCCCCACCCTTTCTGACCCTCCTTGGGGCACCATGTTGGGGACGTCTGTCCTAGCTGATCCATCTCTGTGTTGCTCTACTGATCTGCACCCAAAAACTTACAAGCAGTCCAAAGCCTTGCGGACATCAAGGTACGTCTTCTGGATCAGAAGACTATTGTAATGCTGGTTGACTTTTTTTTTTTTTTTGGTTAAAAAATACGTAGCTTCTATCACAGAACGGACCTATATAGTCATTTAAATCTTGTCTGTGTTACAAAGCAGCAATTTGTCAGTCTAAACTGAGCCTATAAAGTTGGAAAGCAGCTTTGCTACCATACTAAACAGTTTGGAAAGAACAAGGAAGATAATAACTCTGTCCTGGTGGCGTTTACATTCATCTGAAAAACAAGCAAATTATCTTCCTGTCACTGCAAATTACTCATCACTGAGCAAATTTATCTGCGAATTGAAAAATGAGACTTAAAGTTCCAGAGCCTTTGAGTAACAAAGAAGGGATTCGTTATTTGGAAACAGTGATATATGCTCCAGGGTAGTTTGTTTTGCGTGTTTCCAGTAGGGTTGCCAAGTCCCCCCGGGGGGCTGATTTCCCCCCGCTTTGGAGGCCCAATTTCCACCCCCACGGAATCGAGCCCCGGGGGAAACCCCACCCCCGCGTGCACGTCACCCGGATGTGACGTCATGACGCCGGGCACGCTGGGAGCGGGGCCACAGCCATTTGAGGGGAAAACTGTATGTTTTCCCCTCAAATGGCTGTGGCCCCACCCCCAGTGTGCCCGGCGTCATGACGTCACATCCGGGCGGCACGCACGTGCACACTCAGGACACCGGGCAGGAGCCCCCCGCCACCAGGTAAAAAACATTTGGCAACCCTAGTTTCCAGGGTTGGAAAAGATACCTGGTTGGCTTTTAAATTTTTCAACAGTACTTGTAATGGAGAGATTTTACCACCCAGGAAATGAATGGGAGCCCTCAGGTTCACCTGTTATCCCTGAAAATGAGAGAGAACCAAGACAAGGTAGGGCCCTGCCTCTTGCGTTTAGATGGCCCAATGAGGAAAGGCCCGGGGGAGACACTTCTGGTCCTAAGAGGCTGATTTTCAACACACAGACTTAAAATGTGAGCATTTGAAAGGCCAAATCCTCTCCATGACCTGGTGATATACCCTCTCAGGAAGTCCTAATCTTAAAGAGCTGGGCTTTACTGAAGTAATGCTCTCTTCATGGTTGTCAGCTTGTATATTCCATATCCTTTTCAGTGGACTTTATGGGACTCCACAGCCAAGTTGTGGGTTTTCTGCCACCTGTTATTCATGCGGCATGCCCACTGGGGTTTGCTTCTGATAGCTCATAGGGGGGTTGCGATCCCCCCAATTTCAGGGGCCCCAATCTTCCACCAGCCAGCTGGCCGGCGGGGACAGCCCCACCCCTGAACAGCCCGGCTGTGTTGGACTTGTCACGCAGAGGATGTTCTAGCATTTGGCTAAAAACTCTATGGTGACCATAGAGTTTTTAGCTGAATGCTAGAGCGCCCCTGTAGAATGTGCCCAGCATGATGATGTCACTTCCTGAAGACCCCAGAAGCCCCCCCCCAGCATATGGGTAAGACCTGGCAACCCTAGTTCAAAGCCCTGGGTTATCTTCAGACAGGCAGTCTTGCTTTTATTAATCATAGGTGCCAAGGTAGCATCCACAGGTGCCAACTTCCCTGGTTTGCCACCAGTTCTTCAACCCCTGCCATCTCCAGTTTAAAGGAGTAGGTCAGGGATCCCCAAACTGGGAGAACCGGGTTTGATTCCCCACTCCTCCACATGCAGCTGCTGGTGTGACCTTGGGTCAGTCACAAGTTCTCTCAGAGTTGTTCTCTCAAGGGCAGTTCTCGAAAGGGCTCTGTCAGCCACACCTACCTCACAGGGTGTCTGTTGAGGAGAGGGGAAGGGAAAGGAGATTGTAAGTTGCTCTAAGACTCCTTTGGGTAGTGAAAGGGGGAGGTAGGGTTGCCAGCCTCCAAGTGGGGCCTGGGGATCTCCCGCTTTTACAACTGATCTCCAGCTGACAGAGATCAGCTCCCCTGGAAAAAAATGGCTGCATTGGAGGGTGGACTCAAAGGGGGTTGTCCCATGCTGAGGCCCCTCCCCTCCCCAAACCCCGCCCTCTCCTGGCTCCACCCCCAAAGTCTCCAGGTATTTCCCAACCCAATGTATTTCCTCTTCTTTTTGAGCTTGGGAGCACCTTTGGAATTCTGATACAGCGTGGTGGGTGCAGCCACAAAATGGCTGCCGCACGCGGCACAGCCAGGCACAAAACGGCTGCCGCAGCTTACCTTCGGTCACACAGTGAAGATCCTTGTACGGCAGTGGCAGCGGCTGCCAAAGCAGCATTTTCAGTAATCTGCCCAGCCAATTAAATCTCCAGCCACCAGTCAAACCAAAGCCCCACCCGACCCCACCTGCTTTCTAAAAACACTTGGTGGGCACCAGGAAAGGTGTCGGGCACCATGGCATCAACGGGCACCAAGTTCGGGACCCCTGGAGCAGGTGAAGTGATCCTGGAGAGCCACTGCCAGTCACAGCAGGGAAGGCTGACCTTGGTAGCCCACCGGCAGCTCCACTGATGTGCCGCCAAGTGGCAGGAGGCAGAGGTCATTTCGGGGGGGGGGATCGCGGGGGATCGCAGTTCCCCCGGGTGAGGTGCAGGGGGCGGGGCACATGACGAAGCCCCACCCCCTGCTTCCGGCCGCCCCCTGCTTCCGGCCCTCATTCAGCCAGGAGGAGGCAGGAGAAGAGGGAGGGTAAGTTGCTTCCTCCTGGCCTTATGACACACTTCCAGTGATGTCAGGGGGTGTGGCCTTATGACACACTTCCAGTGATGTCAGGGGGTGTGGCCTTATGACACACTTCCAGTGATGTCAGGGGTGTGGCCTTATGACACTTCCGGTGATGTCAGGGGGTGTGGCATATGCTAATGAGTTATGCTAATGAGTTCCCCTAGCTCTTTTTCTACGAAGCGACCCCTGGCGGGAGGAGACATCAGAACGACTCTTGTTTCAGGGCTGGTTCTGTTTGGGGCGGGAGCATGCCAGTGGCCCGCGGGGATTTCGCTTGCTCCGCGTTGTCACCTCCTAGGCCTGCTTCGCTGCCAAATGGATGGACGTGAAGCCAGAGGCTTGGCTGGAAGGAAACCAGCTTGCAGCAGGAGCCGCAGCAGGAGCAGTGGGGGCCTGGGTGTTGGGGTGCGGTTAGCTTGGGGTGGCAACGTAACTTGAACTGGCCCTTCCTCGGCTGGGACACTGGCCCCTCCGGGTCCGGTGGGCTGGTTTTTCCTTATGATGAAAGCAGCATGCAAGAATTGGAAGTCTGGAGCGACCTCCCTAGAAAGATAAATAATCCCTTGGGATGTCATTGCAGTGACTGGATCCTTACACTGAACCAGAAGATCTCCTTTTTCAGCTGGCTTGGAAATCCTTACATTAAGGCACCGACGATGTCCTGATGTTCATAGGTGCCAAAGACACTTGCTCCCCCCTGTTCTGGGCCACAAAGTCATGTTTCAAAACAGCATTTGCAAACATCGACCAGACCTCTAGGCAGTTTCATGGTGGTGGCTATATAAGGGCCTGGAGAGAGAAATTAAAGTATGCAACGGGACTAGACTGCATACTTCTTCTTCTTTTTTTTTTTGAGGTGGGAACATTGAAAGACAAAACTTCGAGGGCGGCGCAAAGTGTGCTTTTATCAAAAGAGGAATCGGAACTCGAGATTCATCCCACTGAAACAGCATGTACACAGGCCAACGCAATTACAGTCGCAAATAGAATTAAGTGCCAGTTTTCTGCAGGCCAGCAATAGATGCTTCCAAGTTGTAATGCAAAGTTGACCGCATACAGGGCTTAGATAAAATCATTATGGCAAGTAAGAGGACCCCCAGTCAAACAGACCTTGCAGCTGAGAAGTAATGATCTGATATTCTCCAGCTGCATGTTTCTCCAGCTCTGAGGTCATGTTTCCCACTGGGAAAAAAATCTATTCATAGAGATTTGGCCAGGAGAGCATAATCCTGAATTTACTGTTGGAGATTTCAGAAGAATGACATGCCTGGGGAGGAGGATTGCTTTGTAAATCGATTGGGGGGGAGAGAAGAAGAAGAGGAGGAGGAGGAGGAGGAGGAGGAGGAGGAGGAGATTGGATTTATACCCCACCCTTCACTCGGAGTCTTGGAGCAGCTGACAAACTCCTTTCCCTTCCCCTCCCCACAACAGACACCCCCTGTGAGGTAGGTGGGGATGAGAGAGCTCTGACTGAAACTGCTCCTTTCAAGGACAGCTCTGACCAGAACTATGAGTACAAGGAAGGGATCACAGTTTGTAGGTACATACCAAAAAAACAAAGAAACACTGTAATTCACGTATATATGTATATCAACTTGACAATATTGCTTAGGAAATTCTGACATATTCAAGGAAAAGTCATCTATGTGCACCCAGTTTTATACTCATTTCATTAGTCTTCCTTAGGAGTAATCCCCTAAGGTTGGAAGGAGTAAACCTCTTGATACAGCTTATCTACTTTTGAATGCAGTCTAACTTCTTTTTTACTGTCCAGTTTATAAACTGGCTTTTCGACTGGCTTTCGAGCAAGGGAACCTTTACCTTTTACCTTATAAACAATAATGGAACTAGAAGTTAAAAGTAAATAATCACAAAGAAATTTAAGATACAATCCATTCAGTTTCTTGTTGGTTTCCAGGACATGTTTTGGACAGTAAAAAAAAGTCCAGCTGTAAACTACTGAAAATGGAATTATAAGTCAATTTTATGCAGCCCAGTTCATTTAAAGAATTGTACATAAATTTATTTAAAAGTTTATTTATAAGTTTTTCAAAGGTATTATTAAAACTGTATTTAAAAGTGTATGTATTATTTACAAGTGCATGTTTTACATAGGAGTTCAGCCTTTAGCAATCTGGTCAATGTTTTACACCTTTAAGAGAGGAGACTATAACATGCAGCTGCATGGAATCAATTAGAGTTGCTTTTGAGACTTTTGAGTTCCAGCATGAGAGGTGGAGAGCATTATCAGTTCGTTACTAAAAAGAAGGCTTCCTAGCCAGACAGAAAAGACGACTGAGATGCTACTCTCGTCCTGAGAGCAACTGAGCCAGCTACATGAGAGAGAGAGCAACTGCCAGCCAATCTGAATATAAGAAGGTTTCTAGCCAGATAAAAATAGTGGACTGGCTGCTACTTCTAGAAATTAAACTGGCTTGCTCCTAATGGAACTGGAAGTAAGTTTTAAATGATTTTTAGCGTGAATAATTTAAAGTTATTACAATGTTATATTCCATTCAGCTGCATGTCTCTTTCCTATCTCAATAACAATGTTTTTTCAAAATGTCCTGAAACAAAGAATTTCAGCTGCAATATTTGCAAGACAGTAAAAAGAAGTTAGACTGCATTCAAAAGAAGTTGAGCTGTATCAAGAGGTTTACTCCTTCCAACCTTAGAGGATTACTCCTGAGGAAGACTAATGAAATGAGTATAAAACTGGGTGCTCATAGAGGATATCATGACGTTGGACCTGACCAGAACTATGGCTTGCCCAAGGTCATCCAACAGGTGCAAGTGGAGGAGTGGGGAATCAAACCCGGTTCTCCCAGATTAGAGTCCGTGCACTTAACTACTACACCAAACTGGCTCTCAGGTGAAGCTTTTCCTATGCTTTCCTGGCCAGGAAATGCTTCAGGCACAACTGGTTTTTGTACATCAGTATTTACCTGGCAAAAGAATACTGTTAGGGTTTGGAACAGAGTTTGAGTTCAGTGGCACCTTTAAGACCAGCAAAGTTTTAGTCAAGGTATAAGGTTTTGTGTGCAGGCACCTGGATCTGTTTAGGGTTTGGGTCAGATTTGTATTGAGCTTCAGGAACTGTTCATCAGTTAAATCCTTCAATGCAGCATCGGTGGCATGTGTGCTATTTTTAAGGCTGTGTTTTTCCAAATTTAGGAGCAAAGAGTTCTCCATCTTGAGCTCTCCTGTAATTTTAAACTTGTTCAGTGAGGGAGGCTTTATTATGACTCAGAAGCTTGGCAGGATTTTTAGCAAGGATGTTGGTCATTCACTCTGGGTATGTTTTTTCCGTGGGGTTCCAGGGCTCAGCTGCGCCCAGCTATGGGGTTTCTCCAAATCAGTTGTTTAAATGTCAGCTCCTTTCATTTAGCAATGGCATTTATTATTTTATTTACCCAGTTTATCGCTTTCTCCCCAATGGGGACCCAGAGGGGCTTGCATCCTCCTCCTGTCCTCCGTTTTACCCTCATAGCATCCCTGTGAGGTAGGTTAGGCTGAGAGAGCGTGACTGGCCCAAGGTCAGTGATAGGTCTGCTGTTTTCTTCGAATAAAAGAGGTAATGTCTCCGTATGATCTGTATTTTGAAGCAATGGAAGAACTAAAAGGTTTCTAGGCTGAGAAAAATGGTTGCATTCAAAGGTCACGTGATACCGGGGGGGGGGTCTACACTACCTGCACCACAGTCGCATACTCGATCAGAGGATAGTTATCTTAAGATGCCTTGCAGAGCTTGAGATGGTAGGCCATTGATGCCTGCCAACATAAAGGCACACCTATAGCAAGGAATAGTCAAATGTGAGCAGCAATTGGGGAGCTCTCCAGGTGAAAGAATACCAACAAATTGGGTAGAATAAACATGTGCTCTACAGATTGTGCTGTTATAATTGGACTTAAATAGACGTTTCTTAATCATTCTTATGGCTTCCTGTCTGGTAACAGAATAAATCGTCTAATTAATTGTCTAATTAAAATGAAGGAAATCTGGGGAGAAAAGGACATGGCGGAGAAGCCGCCCTGCTAGGAAAGAGGGTCAGGCAGATAACCTTGTTTTTGTGTCCTGATAAGAGCAGGAGAGGGGGAAATGGGCAGACCTGACGCATGGGCCGAAGCCCTCACTGGGCTGGAAGAGAGCTTTGTATTCTCACATATTTTGTTTTGATCTTTGGAACTCTCCACTACAGTACGAGGTAAGCCATTAATGTAATCTGGCCCAGGCTAGCCCGATCTCGTCAGATCTAGGAAGCTAAGCAGGGTTGGCCCTGGCTAGTGCTTGGAGGGGAGGTCACCAAGGAAGTCGAAGGTTGCTATGCAGGGGCAGGCCATGGCAGACCACCTCTGAATGACTCTCGCCTTGAAAACCCCACAGGGTAACATATCACATTTTTGTTATCCGCAGCTAAGACAACAATTACTATAAAGTGCATAGGAAAACACATACCTAGAATTCAATAATGGTATTCCCGAATTTGGAAACATTTTATTTTGAATAAATTAGCTTTTCATACTTCTAACCTGCCTCCGGAAACATACAACCAAAAAAATTGTACTGTATGGTTTCCTCTAATTAGTTATATAGCAAAAAACAGTATTATCCTAAATATTTCCCTGTACCCAGATATGATATATTTTTAGTTTGATTTAATTGAAAAGCTTTCAATGCTGGTGTAAGCTTGATGGTATTTTTCTGGAAATTATCTCTCCTTATATATAATTGAATAGTGAGGTGGCACTTTCTGAACATTCCACATGCTCCTAAATCAGTTGGCTCCCTGATCTGTCAATTAGAAGCTGTCCCTATCCACTTGCTGCATTGTCTGAGTCCTGCCTCCAACATTCTAAACAGTTTGCTGTTCCTCTTCCCCGCGTAGCCAGTCAGAACACAGAGGTCGTTTGCATATGCGGCCTGATTGGCCTTTGCCTCTAACATTCTAAACAGTTTGCTGTTGCTGTTGGGAGTCATTGAATGTGTCCTGAGGTAAAATACATATCCCAATCTTCCCTTAAATGGTCACTGGAGTTGCCAGTCTCCCTGTGGGGCCTGGAGATCTCCCAGAAATCACTGTGTTCCCCAGCTACAGTACATAATTCCCCCTACAGAAAATTTCCCAGCTATTATAACTGATCTCCAGATGACCAAGATTAGTTCTCCTGGAGACAATGGCTGCTTTGGGCAGTGGACTCTATGGCATTATACCCTGCTGAAGTCCCTTTGCACCCCAAACCCTGCCCTCCCCAGGCTCCACCCCCCAAAACATCTCCACGTATTTCCCAACCCAGAGTTGGCAACCCTGTAACTGGCTATGGAACCGCTTTCCAGAACGTTGGAACCCAGATGGCATGGCATAGGAGGAGGTGCTAATAATAATAATAATAATAATAATAATATAATACTTTCAATTTATTAATCGCTTTCCCCAGTGAGCTCAAAGCGATGTACAGTTACACATTTTAGACAGGGGACTAACAATGTTCATAGGAGATAGGGAAGACAACATATATTCATTTAATTGCACACGCTGTCACTGCACGGTGTAAACGTCTTCTGGTTTGGCTCAGTCATTTTTCGAACGGCTGCTTGTCGACCAGGCTTCAGGACCCGTATGTCAAATCGCCACACTGCCACTGCCTGTCCGGAGACTTCCACTGCAGGGATTTTTGTAGCTGAGAAGTTCTTCCGCCTTTTCTGAACCTCGACCAGGACGTCCCGACCGTCAGCTAACACCCTCCCACAAGGGAGATTGGTGTGCCCACCCTCTCTAGGGAGTGGTTCCCATTTTATCTACTCGCCGAAGCTTTCAAATCGCTGGGTGGACGATGGGCTGGGGACAACAGGCTTGCTGCTCACACCAGCGCGGGGCTCGAACGAACACAGTTTGGATGTTAAGACAGTGGGATATATCGCTGCCACTGCATAGCCCCAAATCAACATAAGTCAGGGGTGGAGGGAACCATACTTGTTACCGTGCGGCTCTCCTCCCATACTACCCACTTGGGGCAGCAAAATGAGACACCCCTGCCTTATAGCTAAGCAGAAGGAAATAAACACGGCTCGCCTCCCTCTATTTTCCCCTTCCCTCTGCCGCCCCACCAGCCACAGCCGGGACCCTCACCTGGAGCTTCCTTCTAGAGCTCGTTGTATTTCTTCCCACAACGGGCCTTACTCCTTGTGTGAAATAACTTCGTTCTGTATGTAGTTATATAGGGTTTAAAAAATTAAAAATTTTAATTAAAGAAAAAAAGTCTCAGCTGAGAATTGACAGCACTTCCCACCACCACAACAAATGTAACCAGGTTCGAGAACTGGGCCCTGATTGTTCTATCATCTTTTAAATATATATATATATATATATATTATACAATTACAAACAGTTTAAAGAGAAAACAAATTCACATCAACAAGATACCAATAATCAAAAGAACACATTACATAGATAAAAAGATTAAATTGGGGATAATAGCTGATAATAAATATAATGGTTAGTACGAATCCTGCCAACCTAGCAGTTTGAAAGCAAGAAATTGCAAGTAGATAAATAGGTATCACTTTGGTGGGAAAGTAACAGTGTTCCGTGCACCTTGGCTATAGTCATGCCGGCCACATGACCACGGAGAAGTCTCTGGACAGCGCTGGCTCTTTAGCTTGAAAACGGAGATGAGCACCATCCCTTAGAGTCTGATTCAACTAGCTTTTGAGAAAGGGAAACCTTTACCTTCTGGTAATCTAATAACCTCAGCATAGGAGCATAAAAGTCAACAACAAGGACATAAACTGCCAACTACTAAAACATTATCATTATGTCAGAAAGTTAGCATTTTTTGATACTCAGCATTGGTAGGAATGATTTAACATGAGGCAAAACATGTCAAGAGATTTCTGTAAGATCGGAGATCATAGAATCATAGAATGTTAGAGTTGGAAAGGACCTTGCAGGTCATATAGTCCAACCCCCTGCACTCTGCAGGAGCATAGCTGAAAGATAGCCCTGCACCTACAACATACCCGAAAGATGGTCGTCCAGCCTCCGCTTGAAAACGTCCAGCGAAGGAGCATCCACCACCTCCCGAGGCAGACTGTTCCACTGCTCAACCACTCTCACAGTTAGGAAGTTTCTCCTGATATTTAGCCGGTAACGTCTCCCTTGTAACTTCCACCCATTAGACATAGTCTTCCAATCCGGAGATAGAGAGAATAGATTTGCTCCATCTTCTACATGACAGCCCTTCAGATACTTGAAGACTGCAATCATGTCCCCTCTAAGCCTTCTCTTTCCCAGGCTAAACATACACAACTCTTTCAGACTTTCCTCATAAGACTTGGATTCCAACCCTCTCACCATCCTGGTTGCCCTCTTCTGGACATGCTCGAGCTTGTCAACATCCTTAAAGGTGCCACTGGACTGTTTTGGACCAAGGGGCCGGGGGGGGGGGAGCTCTGCAACTTACCTGGCTGCTTCTTGCTCTGACTGAGGGCTGCTGGGAGCAGGGGGTGGGGCTTGTTGCATGTGCCCGCCCCCTGGGCTCTTTACTGCCGGAGCTCCGCTCCTGCAGGAAATGACCCCTGTATAAGAGGACTGTTCTGATGGGATACAGGCAGTCTGTGTCTCAGCTGGGGCCTGGAGAAGTCCGGATGTCTGTCTCCAGGGACACTGATTTAGTCCTTTTTCTCATCATGGGCTACTCAGTCCCGTTGTCCCTGGAACCCATATTCCTGGATATATGGCATAATGTTGACATCCCAGAGATCAGATGTGAACTAATCGCTATAGTCTCCTGATGGCAGCGAAAAACTCTATTGCTTCCAGATGGAAGTCTCCTTCAGCTGCCACTTGGGCTTGCTGGTTTAACAAACAACAGTAATTTTTTTTTTTAAATCACACTACACTCTGGCATCAGTTTCAGCTTTCTTTCCGTATTTTATCCACTTAGGCTTGTTTGTTAGCATTGATTCTTCAATTGTAATGCATTGCCGGTTGTTACTGCATTTGCTGAAGGTTTGTGCACGACTGTTTCAGATTGTACTGCTTAAAAACGCAATTAAAATTATTTAAAAGGAAAGATCCAATACTTTTCTAGAGCCCTAGAAAGAAGACAAATGACGTGATCAGGCAGGAACCGGCTTCGGTTCTCAAAAGATTCCTCAAGAACGTGGCTTCCTTAGACGTCCCAGTTTTTAGGCAGAGGCCTCTTCCGCCTCACGGTATCCTGGCTGGCCCCCGAGGAGGGTCTTCTCTGAAAGGGTCGTACACACACCAAATTGGGGGCGATACCTATTTGAGGGACTCCCCGGCAATGCTCCCTCTAAGCCGTGGAGTCTCGTGAGCAAAAATTCTACTTGGTGAGCGACTGGCATTAAAGTTTTGAGCGAGCGATTTGGCTGCTGCATAAATTAGTTTGCTCTGGGGCCATCCTTCCTGAGCTAAGACAAAAACGTGTGAGCTGGAGGCTAAAAAACTGTGAGCTAGCTCACACTAACTCAGCTTAGAGGGAACACTGCGAAGCCATCCTTCCTGAGTTAAGATAAAAACGTGTGAGCCAGAGGCTAAAAAACTGTGAGCTAGCTCACACTCACTCAGTTTAGAGGGAACACTGCTCCCCAGGTATGAAGAAAAATATTGCCTCCAAAGAAAGGACTCTTCCCTGCCAAATGAAACCTGGCCTGATGAGGACTGGGCGCACTCCTGAAGGGAGGGAAAGGGGGAAGAGCTTAGCATGCCCCTGAGAGCCTAGCAAACCCTAGAGGGGGAGATTTTGAGAGTGGAGTGGTATGATTTATTTTATTTTTAAATTAACTCATCCCCCCCCCCGGTAATCCTTCATGGTTTTTTTTTTTTAAATAAACTCCCCCCCCCCCCCCCCCGGTAATCCTTCATGGTACCCCAGCTTGTTACCATTCATTTACAGACTCCTTTCTCAGAAACAAGATTGTTTATTTGCTTTGAGGAAGGGGTTTGTCATAAGAACATAAGAGACGCCAATGTTGGATCAGGCCAAAGGCCCATCCAGCCCAACACTCTGTGTCACACAGTGGCCAGAAATACCAGGTGGCATCAGGAGGTCCATCAGTGGGGCCAGGACACTAGGAGCCCTCCCACTGTTAGCCCCCCCCCAAACACCAAGAAGACAGAGCATCCCTTGCCCCAGAGCCCCTATCTATACCTTGTGGCTAATAGCCACTGATGGACCTCTGCTCCATATGCTTATCTAATTCCCTTTTGAAGCCGTCCATGCTTGTAGCCGCCACCACCTCCTGTGGCCGTGAATTCCATGTGTCAGTCACTCTTTGGGTGAAGAAGTACTTCCTTTTATCCATTCTAACCCGACCGCTCAGTAATTTCATTGAGTGCCCGCGAGTTCTGTGTCCACTTGGCAGTAAGCCCCATTCCCAAGTAAACATTCACGGGACTGGCCTGTGAGTCTGGAGACCTCTTTTCGGATTCAGGTATTCTTAAACTGCCAAATTTGCGGCTAGCCCATTACACTGTCTGTGAATATTTTATAAGAAAAACGATGTCGCGTTGCTTTATCAGATGTGTTTTCCACCCCGCTCTCTGTTTCTCTTTCTTCGCTGAAAAAACCTCACACACACACACCTGGCCATCAATAATTAATCCTTTTAAACTACCACAGCCGAGGGCACGATACAATACCCGGTGCCAGTGCAATCTAATAGGGGCAAAGCTGCTGGTAGGTTGGCAGCCGCCGTTTCTATTATGTGATGTGAAATCAGTTTTCGCCACCAGCGCCTTTTCTCTCCATCCTTAAATGTTTTTTTGGGGGGTGCCTCCCTCCCTCCCTCCTGCCCTCTTTTACCTTCGGTGCTGCTTTTTGGGCCCTGAGCAGACACATACAGATTTTGTTTTAATCCCCATGAGCTCAGCAGGCATCTACCTGGATTCCTTCCACAGAACATCTGCTGTGTGCTTCGGAGGATTTGTGAACGGTGCGTTCGGGGATGACTCCCAGTATGTGCCGAACTACCTGGTGGCTTTCAACAGCAGAGTCTTGAAAACAAATTGTCCTGTTGCCATCCAACACCGAGATCCTATTTCTCAGCTGTAGTTTAAACTGGAGCTTTCTGTTTCCGAATGATGTCATTCCTGTGCCAGAAGATGCAGTTGCACTGGGAAGATGAATTATTTAGAGTTCCATTTAACTGTTTGCAAGGGGGTAAGAGGAGGCCTAAAAATAGCCCACTCACCTGTAGGCAACTGCAGCTGTTCTGTATAATGAACGCCTTTCCCAATTCTTAGGCTGGGAAGATTTCGGGGGGTGGGTGGGGGAGAGGAGAGCTTGCATTTCAGAACCAATAGAAGAAGGGAAAAAAACACATTTGTAAGCTCAAATGTTCTCTCCAAAAAGCTGGTAAAACTGCCAAAGTGGATTCCACGGTTTTTAAAAATAGTGTAAATGTGAAGGCTGAAAGTGTGAACTCTGCAGCAGAAATTCAAAACTCGTCTCAGGTGTGGAACTTGATACACTCTGAAAGAAAGGGGGGGGGAAAGGATTTCCTCCCCCCAAGGGTATAACCAGTATTTTCAGTTTAGGGATGCCAACATCCAGATGGGAGCTGGGGGTGCCCTGGAACTATAGCTTAACTCCAGACTACAGAGATCAGTTCCCCTGGAGAAAATGGATAGTTTGGGAAGTGAACTCTGTGGAATCGCACCCCACCGAGGTCCCTGTCCTCTCCAAGCAGGACTCCTCTAGGAGTTTCCCAACCTGGATCTGGCAACCCTCGATGATGGGGGGGGGGGGGGGGGCTGGTAACCCTATTTCAGCTGGACTGTAAACTGAAGTGGGTGAAAGAAAGTTCTCTATGTGAGGGGTTTGCTGTTTTCGGTCAAGCGGGAAAACAATTTAAAAATGGAAAGACAGCGATATCTTAGCATAGAGTAATGCCTTGGTCATTAGTAAAGATCTGTAAAAGAAGTAATTGGAAATGCTGGTTTTGTGTGGAAGGGAAACTGAACTTTCAGATGCACGAGAGCACCAAATCTCTGGAAGATGGTTGTGGAGTGTGGACACTAGTTTGAGAAGTTTAGATACTTCTTTTGTATCTGGACTTCTGTCTCTCCCCTCCTCTCCCTCCCCCCTCTCTCCCTCTCTCTCTCCCAGGTTCGTGGTTACAAGTAGGCCAGGCTGTCACACGTCACTACCCTTCTTGTCTTAAAAAAAAAATCTCTACAGAGCCACAGCCATTTCATCTCTCAGGTCCTCGCTCTTGCTCACAGAGGCATCAGCAGGCAGGATAGCCCAGCCCCCTTTAATAACAGGCCCTCGAGACTCCAGGAGCACCTTAAAGACTGCCAAAATTTGTGGCAGGGGATGAGCTTTTGTGAGTCACGGCTCACTGCTTCAGATTCCGTGCCCTGGCAATGGGGAATGGCAACCCTTCTCGAGACACACAGCCCACAGGGTTAAACAAACAAGGAGTTAACTTCAATGTATGCTTTGAACATAACACTGAAGAAAGTCAGGTGCAACCTTTCTTTTCCCTTGAACTTTTGAACTGTTCCCCTATTCTGCCACTTGGGGATCTTCTGTTAACAAACCAACTTTTCTTTCCATTTGACTTTAAACTGCTCTTCACCTCAGCTTCACGCAGTCATTCTGGCAGCTCCCACTGATCGCTCTTAGCAAGAAGTGGAAGAAGGGATTGGATTTATACCCTGCCTTTTCACTACCCAAAGGAGTCTCAGAGCGGCTGACAATCTCCTTTCCCTTCCCCTCCCCACAAGAGACACCCTGTGAGGTAGGTGGGGCTGAGAGAGCTCTTTCAAGAACTGCCCTTGAGAGAATAGCTCTGAAAGAACTTGTGACTGACCCAAGGTCACACCAGCAGCTGCAAGTGGAAAAGTAGGGAATCAAACCTGGTTCTCCCAGACTAACGTCCACGCTCCTAATAGCTACACCAAACTGGTTCTTAAGGGGTCTGATGCAAAAATAGCCAGAACTTTTGAGAACCACCAGAGCTCCAGCTGGACGCCCTAAACACTCAGCTTCCTGGCCCCCCAGAGTAACCAGGGCTCTGGAATTTTGTCTCCTCACAAGTGGGAATCAGGTAGCTATTTCAGAACAATTCAGTTTGGCATGACCAAAGTATGATTTTAAACATGTGAAGGAAAAAAATACTATCCTAGGAAGAATTCATGCTGGTTCTCATGTTTTATCCTGCTTCTACCTGCCTTAGGTCGAAGAAAAGCAGTAACAGCAAAGTCAACAGTTCCCCTCTCAGCTAAATCCAAACTGTGTGTTTGTTAGAAAATGGCATTTGGCAAAGTCAGTACAGTCTAGGTAACTTTAAAATTCCTTCATGCAGCATTATAGCGTTGTACCGGAGAAAACAGCCTGGCACTTGCTTTTTCTAATGACCGTCATTTCATAGAATCATAGAATGTAAGAGTTGGAAGGGATCTTGCAGGTCATCTAGTCCAACCAAAAAGTTTAATTCAAGGTATAAGCTTTTTAATTATAAGCTTTTAATTCTGGGTATAAGTTGATAAGGGGTCGCGGTGGCTCAAGTGGTTAAGACTCAAGTGGTTGTTGTTGTTGTTGTCGCACAGTTGAGTCCAACTCTTCGCGACCCCATGGACCAGATCACGCCAGGCCTTCCGGTCTTCCGCCGTCCTCTGAAGTTGGCTCAATTTCATGTTCGTTGCATCTGTGACACTGTCTAACCATCTCATCCTTTGCCATCCCCGTCTTCTTTGACCTTCAATCTTTCCCAGCATCAGGGTCTTCTCCTCCAGTGAGGGCTCCCTTCTCATTGGGTGGCCAAAGTATTTGAGCTTCAGCTTCAGTCTCTGGCCTTCCAGGGAACAGTCAGGGTTGATTTCTTTTAGGGTTGACTGATTGGATCTTCTTGCCGTCCAAGGGACTCTCAAGAGTCTTCTCCAGCACCATAGTTCAAAAGAATCTATTCTTCGGCGCTCGGCCTTCCTTATAGTCCAACTCTCGCAGCCATACATGACTGTTTATTAGTATCACCAACCAAAGCATTTGTCAGAATTCTTCAAGAGGATGAATGTTTAAAAAGAAAAAAACAGAAGGGGGGGGGAAGAGAGAGAGAGAGATCACTCAGGCAATCGAATAGGAGAGGGGTGGAGACATTTGCAGTGCACGTTGTTGCAACTGAATACGTTGTTGACTCAGAAGACCAATGGAGCTAGGGTTGCCAGGTCTGGGTTGGAAAATACCTGGAGACTTTGGAGGTGGGGCCAGGAGAGGGCGGGGATTGGGGAGGGGAGGGGCCTCAGCACAATACACTGCCACAGAGTCCACCCTTCAAAGCAGCCATTTTCTCCAGGGGAGCGGATCTCTCAGCTGGAGATCCGTTGTAAAAGCGGGATATCTCCAGGCCCCACCTGGAGGCTGGCAACCCACCTGGAGTGTGGAGAGACTCTTTCTTTGGTTTTGGCCCCGTGCCTCCTCCAAAGAGCTCAGAGTCAGTGTCTGCGGATCTCCCTTCGTAGTGTATTCAGAGCTGCCTTGAATGCATGATATGTTGTGAAACAACTAATTGAAGTGTAATGTAAAGCTTCGTCCTGGGCTAGGATCCAAATCCATCCAATCGTGTCACTAGCCCAGGAAGCACCTAACCAATCACCTTCTAGCAAGCTCCCTGAGCGGGAACATCTGTGATTGGTCCTTATGTGAACAACCTTATTGGTGGGTATTTGTACAGTGGGTGTGGCTACATTAGCCGGGAATGTTTAAAAGCAGGACAGCTGCAATGTAAAGGCTGTTCTGGCTGTCAGATGTTGATCCGCGTTGGAGTTGTGTTCGAGTGGAAGAATAAAG
The DNA here is from genome assembly GCF_001447785.1 of Gekko japonicus. Taxonomy (NCBI): domain Eukaryota; kingdom Metazoa; phylum Chordata; class Lepidosauria; order Squamata; family Gekkonidae; genus Gekko; species Gekko japonicus. The sequence continues at coordinate 101,412 of NW_015169199.1, forward strand.
CTGTGTTCTTGCTGAATCACTCTCCGACTGCTTTGTTAAGCGAGCGACTTAACACCCTTTCTCCATTTTGTCCTCACAACAACTCTGCAAATTAGATCAGGGATGACAGAAAATGACTGGCCTGAGATGCCCCAGGGAACTTCATGGTGGGGATGTGAAATGAGGTGTACCTGGTTTTAGTCAAGCACTCTAGCATTGCAGATTCCAAGTTGGGAAATTCCAGGAGATTTTAGAGGTGGCGTTTGGGGAGGGAAGGGTTTGGTGGTGGTGGGGACACCTCAGCGGGGGATAATGGCACAGAGTCCGCCCTCGAAAGCAGCCATTTTCTCCAGGGGAACTGATTTATGTCGCCTGGGGATCAGTTGTAATTCTGGGAGATCTCCAGGTTACACCTGGAGAGGTTGGCCACTCTGCCTCTAAATACTGCCACACACAACATCGTGAGACACGACTCCATTACAGGATGCTTGTAATGTCTCCTGGATGAATGTCTGTAGAAGTCCTTGGAACACTCCCAAGTATATTATATTTATTTATATATTTATTTGTTTATCTGTCCATTATTTGATCTCTCTTTATAGCGTCTTTAGCCTGCCTTTCTTTTAGGTGAGGCTGTTCCCAAGCACAGTCAGGCACCAGGGAAGCCAGAAGCCCTGGGAATGGTGGAGATGGAAAGGGGGGGGGGAACTGTGTCATATCCTCCTGTTCAACCCCCCCTCCTCCCTACATCTTCCCAGAGCGTATCAGTTCAGTTCACGGCTGATTGTTTCTCCATGTGTGTCTGTGGATTCCCCACAGATTAAAAAAACAAACTGGTATCTCAGGATGAGGAATTCATTTTAGCTTTTTCTTATTTTCTGTATGAAGGGAATCCATTCCCCCCCACCCCCCAAGGGGGTTTCTTAAGCGTTCACTCTCTTTGCCAGAATATTGCACTGGTGTTTCCACACACCCTGAATAATGCACTTTCAATCAATTTTCAGTGCACTTTGCAGCTGGATTTAGCTGTGTGAAACTGCAAAATCCACGTGCAAATGATTGCTAGCGTGCATGGAATGTGCATTGAAAGTGCGTTTATTCAGGGTGTATGGAAGGACAACTCAAAAGTAAGCTCTGAACCTTTCAGTAGCAAGATAAGAACTGTGAATCCAGACAAGGATTGACAATATGGAGTGGTCAATATAGAGTGGTCTAATCCATCAGGGCTCTTCTGATGTTCTTCTCAGGGGAAGGCCTTGGCCTCTGTGCCATGTTGTTGGCCCTCCAGAGGAACTGGCTGGCCACTGTGTGGGACAGGAGGCTGGACTAAAAGGACCACTGGTCTGATCCAGCAGGGCTCTTCTGATGTTCTTCTCAGGGGAAGACCTCAGCCTCTGTGCCCTCTTGTTTGCCATCCAGAGGAACCGGCTGGGCACTGTGTGAGACAAGATGCTGGACTGGATGGACCTCTGGCCTGATCCAGCAGGACTTTTCCGATGTTCTTCTCAGGGGAAGACCTTGGCCTCTCTGCCCTGTTGTTGGCCCTCCAGAGGAACTGGTTGGCTGCTGTGTGAGTCAAGATGCTGGACTAGATGGACCTCTGGCCTTATCCAGCAGGACTTTTCTGATGTACTTCTCAGGGGAAGACCTCGGCCTCTCTGCCCTGTTGTTGATCCTCTAGAGGAGCTGGTTGGCTGCTGTGTGAGACAAGATGCTGGACTAGATGGACCTCTGGTCCAATCCAGCAGGGCTCTTCTTATAAGAGCCAGTTTGGTGTAGTGGTTAAGTGCATGGATTCCAATCTGGGATAACTGGGTTTGATTCCCCACTCCTCCACTTGTACCTGCTGGATGACCTTGGGCAAACCATAGTTCTGTCAGAGCTGTTCTCTCAAGGACAGCTCTGGAAAGAGCTCTCTCAGACCTGCCTACCTCACAGGGTGTCTGTTGTGGGGAGGGTAAAGGAAAGGAGTTTGTAAGCCGCTCTGAGACTCTGAGTGAAGGGCAGGGTATAAATCCAATCTCCTCCGCCTCCTCTTCCTCCTCCTCCTCTTCTTCCTCTTCTTCTTCTTCTTCTTCTTCTGTTCATATTTAGCTACTCTCCGTACTTACGAGGCTTTGGGGCAAGGCTATTGCCAGGCGCCTTGTGGAGGAGGGGGGAGACTTCCTGGGTAGCAGATTGTCCACATATATCAGCTGGTGTTGAAATTGGCAGCAACATCTCTTTTCCAGGGTTGCCAACAGGCCTGGAGGAAAAAACAGCAACATCCCGTCTCTTTAACAGAGACTTCTTGTGTGGAAATGGGCAGCTGGAGATTTTCATGGCATCCCCTGGTAAATAAGATCCTATGGTGCCGCCTCTATGCAAGGGGCAGGAGGTTGTTTCCCATCTCCGAGCTGTGGGTAGCCCTCCGTGTTCTGTTTTCTCCACGGGTGTGCCGGGACCGTGTCCAAGCTCTCCTGGCAGCTGTGAAATGGCTTCCTTTTGGACATTTCCTCAAGCACACGTGTGAGCTTCTAGAAGCACTGCTTCCATTTGGACCGGATTTTGATAGCTCGGGTTAAACAAGAGTCAGTGCTGGACTCTGGACGAGGGATTCAGTTGCTTACCCTACCGTGAATCCGACATCTGGTCTTAAAAGGAAGCCACGCTCTTCGTTTTAACTGCTTTGCAGTTAAAGGCTGCATAACTGTTTTGCCAGCATTAACAGCAAGGGCGCAGCAGGAATCGGACCTCTTCCGCTAACAGTTGTGCTTGATCCCACTGCAAGGCTTTACCGTTAGGGGAGCAGATCCATCCCGTAATAGATAAACTGGGATCAGTGAATTAGAATTGGGGACACATCAAGCAGGGGACACATCATTTCCCTCTCACTGCTTCCTGTTACCTTTCCCTCAAAGCCCCTATGGTCCCTCCCCTTTCCCTGCTTCCTTCTCTCCTTTCCACCCACCCACCAGCCAGTCTACTTTTATCTGCCCCCTCCCGTTCGGCTAGGGCTGCCAGCACCCGGGTCCGGGTGGGGTTTTCCCCGCTTCTGGGGGCTTCAGTCTGCCCCCCACCAAGAGCAACCACCCGCCTGGCCACCCCTTTCTCTCCCCTCCTGCCCGATTTAAAGGGCTTCAGCTGATCAGCGGAGGGCCCTTTAAATTCAACAGGAGGGAGGGGGCGGCCGCGGGTTCATGCTCGGTTTGCAAAAAGACCCTTTAAAGGGTCTTTTTGCCAGCGGGATTGGGGCCGCTGCGCCCAGGGCTTCTTTCTCCCAGCCCCACGGCAAAATGGCATAGATGACCAGTCAGCCAAAAGAAAACACCCTAAATGATTTGGTGAAGGCTTAAGCCCAGAGGTGGCCAAATTGTTGTTCGGGAGCCGCATGCGGCTCTTTCACACCTATTGTGCGGCTCCTGGCAGGGCGGCTGGGGAAGCTAAATATCATTAGCAAACAAATGATCTTTGGGTAAATAAATATCATTATCAGTAGCTGCTTTTGCTGCTTTTGTTGTTATTTTTGGCCGTCTCATGTAATGTTAATAGAAAAGCAAATTTGCATGTTTCCCAATAAAACCTGTGTGTGCTATTTGTTCATGTCTTGCGGCTCTCGAACACCTGACATTTATTCTGTGTGGCTCTTACGTTAAGAAAGTTCGGACACCCCTGCTTAAGCCCATTCCTAGGCTGCACAGAATGTTGTTCAGTCGCACAGTCGAGTCCGACTCTTCGCGACCCCATGGACCAGATCACGCCAGGCCCTCCTGTCTTCTGCTGTCCTCTGAAGTTTGCTCAACTTCATGTTCGTTGCATCTATGACACTGTCTAACCATCTCAGCCTTTGCCGTCCCCGTCTTCTTTGACCTTCAATCTTTCCCAGCATCAGGGTCTTCTTCTCCAGTGAGTGCTCCCTTCTCATTGGGTGGGCAAAGTCTCTGTGCTTCAGTTTCATTATACATCGGTATCAAGCAGAAAACATATGTGAACAAGACGATTCGCGTTTCAGCCAGTTCGGCCTTCCTCAGTGGTCACACATATGTATTGCACATTTTTTGTTGTTCAGTCGCACAGTCGAGTCCGACTCTTCGCAACCCCATGGACCAGATCCCGCCAGGCCCTCCTGTCTTCCGCTGTCCTCTGAAGTTGGCTCAATTTCCCTTCTCATTTGGTGGCCACAGTATTTGAGCTTCAGTTTCATTATCTGGCCTTCCAGGGAACAGTCAGGGTTGATTTCTTTTAGGATTGGCTGATTTGATCTTCTTGCAGTCCAAGGGACTCTCAAGAGTCTTCTCCAGCACCATAGTTCAGAAGAATCTATTCTTCGGCGCTCGGCCTTCCTTATAGTCCAACTCTTGCAGCCATACATGCAGGGCCGGCTCGAGGTGTTTCTGCGCCCTAGGTGAGGCTGCCTTGTGGTGCAGATGCCAACCTCCCAGTGGGGCCTGGAGACCTGGAGAACTCTGGAGCCAGCCACCCTTTTGCTGTCGCCACCACTGCCTCTCCCCCCTGCCCCCGCCACCACCAAAGGGGGGGAGGCACAGCTTGGCACCCCATCCAGGGCCCGGCGCTCTAGGCGAATGCCTAGTTCGCCTAGTGGGTGAGCCGGCCCTGCATACATGACTACTGGGAATACCATTGCTTTGACCATGCGGACTTTTGTTGGCAGGGTGATGTCTCTACTTTTTATCATGCTGTTTATGTTCGCCTAAACAGAATACTTTCCTGGAAGTAAACCCCATTGAATAAAATGGGGCTCGTTTCCAGGTAGACCAGTTTAGGATTGCCCCTGGAGTCACTGCACTCCCAGCCCCCCTTTTTTGCAGAAAACGCTCTGTGTTGTTTCCGCTATTTACAAATCTCAGTGGTAGTATCTCAACATGCACTACGTAAAACCCTCCCGCTTCGCTCTGTTTATACGCTCCTGTCGTCGAGCAATTAAAATAATTAATGCTTTACAAAACAACAGGTAAGCATCCTGCGTAAAGATCGTCCTTGCTTTGGAAGGAGCCTGCCATGCATCTAAATAAGGCGCCATCTGAAACATCCTAGGCGGTATTAAATGTGCATTTTCACGGATGGCAGACAGCCGCAGTCTTATTTGGTTAATTCACCGGGGCAGCATCAGAAGAGCAGAGCAGGCCTGTGCCGTTGATAAGGATGGGATTCGGCTTCGCTGGGAAACTCCCTGCACCATCATTGGGACCAGGGGTTGTTTCGTAGACAAAGAGCTAGGGGAACTCATTAGCATAACTCATTAGCATATGCCACACCCCCTGACATCACCGGAAGTGTGTTATAAGGCCACACACCCTGACATCGCCGGAAGTGTGTCATAAGGCCACACACACCACCCCCAACGGTCCCGGCCGCCGCCTGCCTTGCAGCTCCACTGCCGAGCCCCATGAGGGGCCCGGCAGTGGACCTGCAAGGCTGGCGGGAGTGCAAGGAAGCCCCGCGAAGGCCCTCCCTGGCCCCAGGCAGGCAGGGGTGGGGAGAGGCAGGGAGGAAGCAACTTACCCTCCCTCTTCTCCTGCCTCCTCCTGGCTGAATGAGGGCCGGAAGCGTGGCGGCCGGAAGCAGGGGGCGGGGCTTCGTCATGTGCCCCGCCCCCGGTACCTCACCCAGGGAAACTGCGATCCCCTGCGTTCCCCCCTGAAATGACCTCTGATTGGGATCACCGCAGTGAAGAAACCCCGAGATTTTACCTAAGTCACCAATGATGTTGCATCTGCAGCGGTGTTTGTTTCCCAGTTGGGACAGGATGGGTTGTAGATCTGCCAGTATCAGCTTGGGAAATTCCTGGAGGTTGCTGGGGCAGTGCCTGAGGAAGGACTTCAGTTTCTCCTAACTCTACAGAACAAAGCGTGAGTCCAGTGGCCCCTCTGAGACCAACACCGTTTAATTCTGGGTATAAGCGATCTTGAGCAGGCACACGAAAGCTTATACCCAGAAATAAACTTTTTTCAGGGGGGAAAAAATCCCCTGAAGCAATAGGGACAATCCAGTGACAAAAATGTCACTGCGGAAGTGGCCTTTATTGGTCTTAAAGGTGCCTCTGTTCTCAGACTTTGTCCAAATGCCACGTTTGTGTGTAAGGTGTTGTCAAGTCACGGCCAACTTATGGCGACCCCAGCAAGGGACTTCCGAGGCCAATGAGAAGCAGAGGTGGTTGGCCTTCCTTGATGGTCTTCCTTCCAAGTACCAACCCTGCTTAGCTTCCGAGATCGGGCAAATGTTAGGGAGGAGGTGAAATGGACCCTCCATGTATGCTTAGTAAGGTAAAGGTTCCCTTGCTCGAAAGCCAGTCGAGTCCGACTCTAGGGTTGCGGTGCTCATCTCCGTTTCAAAGCCGAAGAGCAAAGACGTTTCTGTGGTCATGTGGCCGGCATGACTAAACACCAAGGCGCATGGAACGCTGTTACCTTCCCACCGAAGTGGTACCTATTTATCCACTTGCAATTTCTTGCTTTCGAACTGCTAGGTTGGCAAGAGCAGGAACTAGAGACGGGAGCTCACTCCGTTATGCGGCACCCGGGTCTCGAGCTGCTGAACTACCGACCTTCCACAGCCTGCAGTTCAGCGTCTTAACCACTTGAGCCATCACAGCTCCATTTATGCTTAGTAGCTGAGAGGCAAAAGTCGGAGTGGGCTTTTGTAGGTATCCGAAAGCACCTCATTTGAGGGCCCCCCGTCTTTTTGAGCCTTGTGGCAGTGTGGAATACCTCTTTCCTCACACCTTCTGAGAAGTAGGAAAGCCTGAAGAGGGGATGGAACCACACGCTGGCTAAGGTAAGTTCAAGTGCTTACCGGTCTTCCTGATGTTCCAGTGGAAAAACCCTTTCATTGGAATGAAGAAAGACGATAAGTCCTACCTTATAATGCTTCCCCCTCCTTCCTGAGAAGCTCGGTGAGGGCCAAGGGAAGTACTGGCAGGTGGACTCCTGATTTAGTTGTCCGTGGTTAGAAATTGGAGACAATAGAGTCCTGGTCTTTTCCAGATGGGCTCTTTTTATGTTTTTCTGTTCACAGTCCCTTTTTCAAACTAACCTTTCGGGAATTTGTACTTGATTCAAAGACAGCATTTGCTCAAAATCAGTGGGCTGATTTTTGTGGGATGTGTCACTCGTGAATGTGGAATGCCAAGTGCCTGATTCATCATATCCATATTTATCAGAGTCTATGCATAATTGCAAAAGAAACAGTGACTTTTCATCCTTACCACAAATGATTATTCAGGGGGCACGGGGTTCTTTTCCAAATTGCAATCCACTTATGTCGTGGGGCTGAAACCCTTTTAGCAGCAGAGTAGGTGACGCAGAACGTGTTTATTTTAGTTGGTAGTCTAGATACAAGCCGTTAGTATCTTGAGATGGAGCACAAAGACAGACATGCATTCTAAAGGGGTTTAAATAGTTTGAATGCACATTTTCCTCATTCAGAGACATTTATTTTCAGAGTATAGAAGCGTGCTTCTGTCTCACATAGAAGGTTGGTTCAGATAAGGCAAATCCATGTTTTAATTATGCTTCTTTTGTGAAACTGAGATTCAACTTGTGGATGATCCCGGCTTTCCTAAAGAAACGTTTGTTTTGACATTTTTCCCTGCAGCTTCAGTGGGTGGTACTGAGGAACAAGCCAGGATTTAAGCGATAATGTCTGCATTCATAACCCCACAAAGCCATAGTTAAGGCTGCGATCACACGCACCTTTAGATTCGACATAACTGCAAATGCCTGACGGATCTAAAGGGCGCGATCAGACAGCAACATCTGGGAAGTGTCCCACAGTCATTGGCAACCTGTGATGCTCTGCCACAGAAGCGGAGTTAAAAAGCCTTGGTCACACGGGCCGGATATTGCGGGGGGAGGCGTGGCTGTTTGCCCTGGAGCGAACTACCGCGTGGCTGCCGGATCAAATGTCCCGCCGACGTCCCGTGGTTCGGGGGGAGGTGCTGATCATACGTCAATCCTGTGGCGCAGCAAAGAAGCGGCGCGGTGGGGGTTGTGGGTTTTTTTAACTGAAGTGTGCGCATGCGCTGTTGGGTGCTTGCGCACATCCCGTGGAGACTTGGGAAAACCCCCCTTTTTGCGACGGGACATGGGCGGGCACCGGATGCCACGAGCTACCACCGGAAACGTGATCAGACGCCCGCCCTTGCCCCCGCGGTTTCCGGAAACTAGTACCTCGGAGGTACTAGTTTTTTACAGCGCATCTTCGGCGGGAAGCCTTGTTTTAGCCACGGGAGCTCTATGCTTCCCAGATGTTGCGGTTTGATCGCGCCCGGAAAATCCGCCTATCTTCCGTCTCTGTGGCGTGGCTAATGCTCCGTGTGACCGCAGTCCTGGTGCTGTTTCCCCCCTCCTTTGCAATATGCACATCATTGCATACTGCATAGAAAGCCCTCAGTGTGGAGGTGTGATTCCTCCTTTAAGTGCATGGGAAACCAATGGCCAAAAAACCAAAACATAAACAAGTCACCTGCGGTTGTGTCTGATCACACAGTGACGGGCTGAGCCCTCCTCTTGAAAGGGCTGTGTGATCTTGCAACTGCGTGTCAAATTCCTCTGGAGGAAATAAACGCGCTTCCCCTCCGCTCCAACTGGCGCATGTGACCGCAGCCTTAAGACTAACTTTAGTTTAATAAAACAGCTTCAAACTATGGTTTGAGATCATAGTTTTATGGACCCTGGGCCAATCACAGTTAGTGGGCTCACATTTAGGGCTGTTTAATTGAGCTATGGTTTCCATTCCTACCTGGTGGAATGAGCTCCCGGAGGAGATCAGGGCCCTACGGGACCTTGTGCAGTTCCGCAGGGCCTGTAAGACAGAGCTCTTCCGCCAGGCTTATGAGTAGGAGCCACCACTGCCACTACCACCACCGCTCCTTTATAGAGAGAGACCATTCTATAGTGAGAGACCACTGGGGGGGGTAACATCTTTCCATCACCCCAACCTTCCCCCCTGCTACGCAAGATGTTAGGAGTCTTTATGATTTTAAACTTGTTTTAATTTGTATTTTGTATTATGAAATTTTGTATATTGAACACACTTGGCGACCTATGTGAGCCGCCCTGAGCCTGTTCGTGGGGAGGGCGGGGGTATAAATGTAATAAAATAATAATAATAATAATAATGGCGTCTGAACACATGTATGTCTATCTTACCATGTTAAATGCATGTTTGCCTTAAGTCTGATGATGTGGATATGTGCACATTTAGAATGTGTTTGAAGAGGCTTCCAGTGATATGGAAATTTTAATTTTGGAGTTGCCACTTGTTCGACTATCTCAAAAAAGATGGTTTAAAATGTTTAGAAGAAGTAAATTGGGGTGTTTTTGAAACTCTGTAACTAGAGTTGTCAACCTCTGGGTGGGGACTGGAAATCACTTGGAATTACTTCCCTTTGTAAAGAATAAGCTCCTTCGACCAGAGATCTGGAGCCATACAATAAAATCACAGTTCATGTATCATTAACAATTACAGAATAAACGAAAACACGTGGAATTCCACCTGATCTCCATATGCCAGAGATCAGATCCCTTGGTGAAAGCGGCTGCTTTCAAGGGTGGACTCTATGGCATTATACCCTGCCGCCCCCAGTCTCCACTCTCCCCAGCCTCCACTCCCAAATCTCCAGGAATTTCCCAACCTGGAGTTGGTAACCGTGCATATAACCATAAATTAAGAATATGGGTAATTCAGGAAATTTTTGACTGTTTGGAGATTTGCAGAGGACCCAACCTGCTTTGGCGGGGAGGGCAGGGTATAAAGCCAATAAATAAATAAAATAATATTGTTTACTGTATCTGATAGAACCCGTCCAGCGCCTGCTATGCGGGTAGGGTGGGATACAAATCCAATAAAATAAATAGAATAAAATATCAGCACAGAATATTCACTACTTGGGGAAACTTCCCAGCTACTTGGGGAATAAAAGATGTCTGCTAAACCAGCTCCTGAAAGTGAAGGGAAAGTGGTCAGTTTGACCGAGGTTAAAAATGCACACAGGATCTATGGGGAAGAGGCAATAGGAATCTAGTAGGCTCAGGGAGACCACAGGCAAAGGGCTGAAGAAAAGCTGGAGAGCAGAGAAGCAGACAGAGAAAAGCGAACAGAGGCAGGGCGGCTCAGAAGAGTGGGGCAAAGAACCACTGCGTGGTCCTGAGAAAACGCAGGTTGGTGAATTGACTGGAAGAACCAAGCAGAAATTTAGAACTGTGGCAAAAACCTCTCCGTGGGACCTAAGGAAGAAGGAGGTCTGTGTTAGTCAGGGATCATTTCGTAGGAAAAGAGGTGCAGGAGCTCATTAGCATACTTCATTAGCATAACTTATTTGCATATGCCACACCCCCTGACATCACCGGAAGTATGTCAGAAGGCAACACCCACCGCTCAGGCTCCACTGGACTGTTTTGGATTGCTAGCTATGGGGGGGGGGGGAAACATGCAGATCTGTCTTCGCAGAAGAGGGAGAGTTTGTACCTGAATAAAACTTGGTCTTAAAGGTGCGGTGGGGCTTTTTTTGTAGCAGGAGCTCCTTTGCATATTAGGCCACACACCCCTGATGTAGCCAATCCTCCAAGAGCTTACAGTAGCCCCTGTAAGAAGAGCTCTATAAGCTCTTGGAGGACTGGCTACACTAGGGGTTTGTGTCCTAATATGCAAAGGAGCTCCTGCTACAAAAAGAGCCCTGACTGGTGCCACTGGACTGTTTTGGACCGGGGGGCCCCAGGGGAGCCCTGCAACTTACCTGACTGCTTCTTGCTCTGACTGAGGGCTGCTGGGAGCAGGGGGGGTGGGGCTTGTTGCATGTGCCCGCCCCCTGGGCTCTTTACTGCCGGAGCTCCGCTCCTGTGCGCTCCTGCAGGAAATGACCCCTGGTATTAGTAGCAGATTACAATAACCAGCAGGAGGAGGTGTGTTTGTGTATGCGGAATGTCACCCAGTGGATCTTAACAAAGCAAGTAGCTCTCTAGCTGCCGCGCCCCCAGTTCCTCTGAATCTTCTGTGCCATCCACTACGGAGGGACCCTGAACTTGGTCCAGGTAGCAGTGGGGACGTTGTCCTTGTAGCAGTGTCCGCTGGGCTGAGCGGAGCCGGCAGCGGCCAGGAGTGACTCACCAGCCAGTTTAGTGCTAGTAAAATGCCCCTCTTAATTTGCTTCTTCCTCTCTCCCTCCGGTGACTCAGCCAAGGCCAGTGCCTGCAGACGGAGAGGAGTTCCTCGCATTAATCACACACCCGCTGCCTTTGAAAGGGGCCCTCCTTGACAACCCAGCAGCTTTCTGGAAGATTGTCAGCTCTGCTTTTCCCCCCGTTTAAGACTCTTGTGCTCACGTACTCCGCAGTTCAGGCATATGGGGGGGGGGGTTTGTCAGACACCCAAATTCTAGAAATCTTCCATGAAAATATTATGTGACCAATGTTCGCATTCATTGCCAGTTACTTTTAGGTCGCTTTTGTCCTTATGTGTGTTTATGTGTTAAGGTCAGCGTGTGTGCCTCTTGCGGTGCTGCCAAGTCACTTTTGACTTATGGCGACCCTGTGAATGAAAGAGCAGCTGAAATGCCCTCTCCTTCACAGCCTTGCAAACCGAGAGCCTTCCTGGCTTCCTTGATTGTGTCCATCTGTCCTGTGTTGGGTCTTCCTCTTTTTCAGCTGCCGTTCACATTTCCTAGCATGATCGTCTCTTCCAGTCTTTCTCATCTACTCATGATGGGACCAGAGAAAGACAGCTTCTGTGTGATCATTGTTGCTTCTAGGGAAAATTCCGCCTTGATTTGATCTGGTCGTGCCGTCAACTGACTTACAGTGACCTCGTAGGGCAGGGGTGTCCAACGTACAACCAGGGCTCTCATCTGGCCCGTGAGCAACTGGTCATCACCTTTATTGGAGGTTGGGCATTAGGGAGATAACTTAAGGGAATACTGGAAGTGTTTTAATGTTTTAAGCGTGTTTGTATTTTGAGTAAAAAAATAATATTGTTAATTGGGTTTGCCTGAGTCTCGTGTAAAGTTTTTATCTCCGGTACCTGGCATCACATTTTATGGCACGCGTGGCCCTGCCCGACAAAGTGACATTTATGTCAGATCCGGCCCTTGTAACAAATGAGTCCGACACCCCTGTTAGGGTTTCAAGGCAAGAGATGAACAGAAGTGTTTTGCAGTTGCCTACCTCTGCGGTGGCTCAAGTGGTTAAGACGCTGAACTGCAGGCTGTGGAAGGTCAGTAGTTCAGCAGTTCGAGACCCGAGTGTCCCACGTGACGGACTGAGCTCCCGTCTCTAGTTCCAGCTCCTGCCAACCTAGCCGTTCGAAAGCAAGAGATTGCAAGTAGATAAATAGGTAACACTTTGGTGGGAAGGTAACCGCGTTCCGTGCGCCTTGGTGTTTAGTCATGCCGGCCACATGACCACGGAAACGTCTTCGGACAGCGCTGGCTCTTCGGCTTTACCTTTACCTCTGTGTTGCAACCTCAGTCTTCCTTGGTGGTCTTCCATCCTAGTACTAACCCTTGCTTAGCTTCCAAGATCTGCGAGATCCGGCTAGCTTGGCCCATCCAGGTTAGGGCTGATTTGATCGAGAACCCACTTAAGGTTTGCAAAGAAGACGTTAATAATATGCTATTGCCGTTGTGGTAGACGTTCCAGGTTCCAGCTCTCCAGTGCTGCATGTGCAAAATGAGAGAGGAACCTGGCAGCTGTAGTATCAAACATACCTACAGGGTTTCTCTAGCATCCTGAAAATGCCACTCGGGTTTGGAGAATGCCAAACTGCTTCTTGCTGTATGGCCAAGGCCGTTTCTTAATCGGGGTGGTGGTGGTGGCCAGTGTTCCCTCTAAGCTGAGTTAGTGTGAGCTAGCTCACAGTTTTTTAGCCTCCAGCTCACAGATTTTTGTCTTAGCTCAGGAAGGACGGCTCCAGATCAAACTAATTTATGCAGTACCCAAATCGCTGGCTCACAGCTTTAATGCCAGTGGCTCACAAAGTAGAATTTTTGCACACAAGACTCCACAGCTTAGAGGGAGCATTGGTGGCGGCTATAGGTTGCCCACTGCTTCGTTCCTTATTGGCCAATTCATGCCCAAAGGTAATGAGGCACAGTGTGGCTGGAGCTGATTGCCAAAAGTACAATAAACCCACCCAACTACAGTGTTGCAAATGGGGAACATTTTGGGAGGGCGTCTTTTGCCCTGTGGAAAAGTGAGTAGGATTTTGGCTGGCGCAAAGTGGGCCCATGTGACTTCTTGCAGAACGTCTGTCCAACATGTTTGTCATTAGCAGGAAGATCCTTCTTCGGGTATTCATTAGAGAAGGGGTGCTCCTTCCAGTTGGCAGAGAAGCCTGATTCCCCCCCCCCCCAATGTTTCCAACCTTGAGGTGGTGGTTGGAGAGCTCTTGGGATTACAGTGGATCTCCAGGCGACAAAAATCAGTTCATTCAACCCCATTGAAGTCCCTCCCCTCCTCAAATCCCACCCTCCTCAGTCTCGATCCCCCCCATCTCCAGGTATTTCCCAACCCGGAGCTGGCAACCCTACGTCACCATGTGTCCTGAAGATCGCTCTGTTTTTATTGGGTGGCTCTTAGCCGCTGCCGCCTGTCCTAATGGCTGTTTTCCCCCTCTACTTTACAGGAGGTCCAGAAGATAACTGCCCCCCCAGAAATCCAGGCTGACGGGGACTTAAAACCCACAGACGAGAAAGAGGAAGCTGTGCCAGCAGTCGAAGTGGGATGGATGACTTCTGTTAAAGACTGGGCAGGGGTGATGATTTCGGCCCAGACCTTGACCGGCAGAGTCCTTGTGAGTTTTCTCATCTTCGCTTTAAAATAGCTTCCCTTTCCCTTAAGGGTGGATTCAGATGGCCATCTAATCCCCTTGTTGTTAGGGTGGGTAAGCTCCATATCGATAGCCCTTTCTCCCTTTCGTGGCGTGTGGCCTAAAAATGGCTGGGGGGGGGGGCATCTGATGCATCATGGAACCTTTGGACAACCCGATTACTCTGGTTGTTTATAATCACTGGGTGGAAGCTGTGGCCATGGGAACCAACCCTGCGTCTGTACTCCTACACATACTCACTTGGAAGTAAGTTCTAATGCAGACGTCCCCAACCTTTTAGAGACAGTGGGCACTGTTGGTATTTTGTCAGTGTGGTGGGTGCGGCCACAAAATGGCTGCCGCAGGAGGTGAAGCCAGCCACAAAATGGCTGCCGTGGATTGTTTTCAGCCACACGGTGAAGATCCTTGTGTGGTGGTGGCAGCTGCTGCCAAAGCAACATTTTAAAAAATCTGCGCAACCAATCAAATCTCCCGTAGCCAGTCAGAAATGCCCCATCTGGTCCCACCCAGTTTCTAAAAGCACTCGGTGGGGGCCAGGAAATGTGTTAGTATGTGCCCCGCCACGTTGGGGACCCCTGTTCTAATGAAATATATGGGTCTTACCTTCCAAGTTAATGTGGGTCGGGGTCCGGATCCCATGGTATACAACTCTGCTGAATACTTGCATGACTTCTTTGAGAGAATCATTCCCATTGAACTTTGGTTTTCTTTGTTGAGAATTAGCAGGGCAGGTTCTTTTCCATGACAGTGAAATATGTTGATTCTGAGTACCTGAAGTTATGAGAATTAATGTCTTATTTCAGGAGGGGATATAATATCCAGAAAAGGCCATTGATTTTATAGTAATGATTTTGTACCTACCTTGAGGCACCTCAACGTTTACTCCTTATTTTACAGTTATGTCTTCCTTATCAATGATATTGTGAATGCAAAATTGTGACTGTTTTTCGCAGTGGACAGGGTTGGCGTTACAAAAGACGAAGAGGCTCATATGAAAAGTAGACTCTCTAAGTTGCAAGAGAGCGAAATTGACTCTTTTTGGATTCTGAGGTATTCTGCTCAGAGGAAATGTTCAGTGGTGTGATCCCTCTTTGGATGCTAAACTATGGATTGGAAAAATGGGTTACGTTATTTTTTAAGTAAAACAAATGAGGAATATGGAAAAACTTGATGCTGTTAAGTTTGAGATGTGGAACCAGATTTGAAACCTTCCGTTCTTCAGGAGAAAGATCAATCTTGATTTGTGTCTGTCTTGGTTGTAGGGCCTGTTGAGGCCACGCATTTACTGGGGAAAAAGAGGGAGGTGGCGGTCTGTCATGGCCAATTCTGCTTAATTACCTGGATTTGATTGAGGTTTAGAGGTTTATATTGGCGCGTTTGAATCAAACGTTTTTGTCGTGTGAGTTTCAGCAAGTCTTATTTCCCCCCTCCGTCATAGTGGTCTTCTTGTTTGTTACTGCAAAATGCAGTGTGTATAAAACAACATATAAAGAATCTATTTGGGCCTATGTCAGAATAAATTTAGTTGCTACTAAGCAGATGCTATGCAGGTACACACAGGGAGGGAGGGAGGGAGGGAGAGGGAGAGGGAGAGAAATCTAGTTATTTTTTTCTGTGTAGTGCATTGCCAGCATGTGGTTGGATAGAAGGAATGGGGGTTAAGGTGCAATGAGTAGACAAACCAGGAAGGGATCTTGGAATCTTTTATCACAAATTAGAAACCATACTGATCAATGATTTTATGTTTAAAAAGAAGATTAAAGGACCTGGACCAGTTTTGATTTTTTCCCCATTCTTGATAGAATTTAATGCCACTAAAAGATATGTTCTGCTGTCTTAATCTCCCTTGAATTTATCACTTTATCTTGGTGGACAAGATACTGGCTACCATCCTGTACACATCGGACTAGGAAGTAAGTTCTGTTTAATTTCGTGGAACTTGTGTCCTGGGATTCACAGAACCGAGCTGTATGTCAGATAGCCCTTGGCCTCAGTAATGGAAGAATTATCTTTTAATTCAGACAGCCTTTCGAGTGCCTTTGCCTAGTGGAAAAAGGTGCAAACTAAACTCTTGTATCTGCATTTTCTTATGATGAATGGGAATTCAGAAGGCCAGAAGACTCCCCATTCCTGTTTTCAATAATTGCAGTTTGGAACCCTCTTAAATAAAATGGGTTGGATCCCAAGGTCATCTTTGTGGATTCCTACTGTGGACTCCCCATGGCTCCCCCCACCCCCCCTAGTGTTCCTGAGAGTCTCTTGTTCCTCAGGAGCAATATTTTGGGGAGCTCATTGCATTGAGAAAGGAGAGGAGGGGAATTTTCTTCCTTTCTGGGGGCTCCGCTGACAGTACTTTGGATCCAACCCAATATTTTAATCAACTGAAGGTTCTTGAGCCAGTAGGTTGCGCTTTGCTTAAACCCCATGTTTTACTGTAAAATGGAGAACAATCAAAACCAAAATGAAACCCCAAAAGGAAGTATCAGTTAACTCTTTAACGTGTGTGTGTGTGTGTGTGTGTGAAGTGCCATCCCATCTCAGCCAACATATGGAGAACCTGTAGGGTTTTCAAGGCAAGAGGTGTCCAGAGGTGGTTTGCCATGGCCTGCCTCTTTTTTGTATTTATTTATAATACATCAATGTGCCCTGATACCTTTTATTTTGACACATGTTCACCCATGCCTTCCACCTAAAATAGCCAACCCCCAGGTGGTTCCAGCCACAAATGGACCACAGTGACTCAACCAAGGTTGCCCTCCACCAATGATCACTATGAAAAATTGATTCAAGTCCAATTATAGTCCACAAATTTGCTGCTGCTGCTTCTTCTTCTAATTCTAATTCTTCTTCTAATTCTTCTAATTCTAATTCTTCTTCTAATTCTTCTAATTCTAATTCTTCTTCTAATTCTTCTTCTAATTCTTCTAATTCTAATTCTTCTTCTAATTCTAATTCTTCTAATTCTAATTCTTCTTCTAATTCTTCTCCTTCTCCTCCTCCTTCTTCTTCTCTTCCTCCTCCTCCTTTCTTTATTTTACGTCATGCAGTCCTGCTGCTGCTTCCAACAATTGTCATGCGACTACAGATTTCCCAGGTAAACAGTCTGTTTCCCTCAATGCTTTGTCAGGTCGCTTTATACTTGGAGACCATGCTCTGCGTCTCCTACTCAGAATTAATCTTGTATTTTCTTGGCATTGGTGGAGTGCGACCTCCAGGTTCCGGCTGGAGATCTCCTGGGATTACAACTGATCTCGAGGCAACCAAGATCAGTTCCCCTGGAGAGAATGGATGTTTTTGAGGGCGGAGTCTATGGCATTCTACCCTGCTGAGGCCCCTCCCTTCTCCAAACCCCACCCTCCCCAGGCCCCACCCCGCAAATCCCCAGAAAATTCCCAGTCCAGAGCTGGCAACCCCCATCTCCACCTTAAGTTAGCCTTTCCTATCAAATCCAGTGTTTCTGTGGGATTTTTTGCAATTGACTTTATGTACTGTGGATCTTTCATGGGAAAAAAACAACACACAGTGGAAACAGAGGGCATAGCTATCAAAAACCCTTTTAAAGATATTTAGCCTCTGGTTCTTAGTGATTTCACACAGCCTCTTCCTGGAAGGTCTGGCCATTTCTCTCTCTCTCTCTGCCCCCACCCTCCAGCCAATGGCAGAAAATTCTGTTTTATTGAGTAAAAGATTATGGCTTTTTGTAGGTCAGTTGCAGATCAAAATTAGATCGGGTAGAGTGACAGATGAAGAAACTGCAGTACCTCTTCGTACAGGAAGCTGCAGTTTAAAATAAAACTCAGTCCTCCTCCTCCACTGTTAAATAACCTTTAGGGGATAGTTTTCTGAGCACCTGGGGGGGGGGGTTGTGGTGGAGGGGGGGGCAGAGTAGCAGCTGCTTCTTCTTTGGTTCTGTGTGCTCACACAAAGAAAGGCTTTGTGTGCCTCCCGGCCCACAGACTTGTTTGCTTAGCTCAGAAGAAAAGTTAGTCAGGTGTGGTATAAACATCAGTGTGAAAGAGAATTTCGTCCGCGTTCACTTGCTTTCCCATTCTTTAACGGCCGGACTTTTCCCTTTTTGCACTCTCTAGGGTTGCCAGCTCTGGGTTGGGAAATTGACCAGGGCTCTTTTCGTTGAAAAAGCCCAGCAGGAACTCATTAGCATAATAGGCCACACCCAACACCAGAAACTCATTAGCATATCAGGCCACACCCCTGCCAGCACAGCTCATTAGCACATTAGGTCGCACCCCCACGTTACCAGAAGTGTGGTCATCCAGCCACACCCACCTTTTGCTTCTTATTCTGTTGACCTTGTTTGTTGTCCAAACCCAGGGCCTTTTTTTGTAGCAGGGACTCCTTTGCATGTTAGGCCACGCACCCCTAATGTAGCCAATCCTAATGAGTTTCTGCTGTTGGGTGTGGTCTATTATGCTAATGAGTTCCTGCTGGGCGTGGCCATCTTGGGAGCCAGCCGGAACTCCGTTCCTGTGCGTTCCTGCCCAAAAATAGCCCTGGGAAAGTCCTGGAGATTTGGGGGTGGAGCCTGGGGAGGACAGGGACCTCAGTGGAGTACAGTGAGATGGAGCCCTCCCTTTACTGCAGCCGTTTCCCCCAGGAGAACTGGTCTCTGTACCCCGGAGAGCATTTGGAATTCCAAGGGGTCTCCAAGCTCTACCTAGGAGTTTGCCAGCTGAGCCTGGAGCATGTTTAACAGACTGCTGGGATATCCTTAGCAGGGTTGACAACTCCAGCCTGGGGGATTTCGGGAGATTTGGGGGCGGTACCTGGAGAGGGCGGGGCTCGGGGGGATCTCCTTGGGATGCGATGCTCCAGGGGTCATTTCCTGCAGGAGCACACAGGAGCAGAGCTCCGGCAGTAAAGAGGCCAGGGGGCGGGCACATGCAACAAGCCCCAACCCCTGCTCCCAGCAGCCCTCAGTCAGAGCAAGAAGCGGCCAGGTGAGTTGCAGAGCCCCCCCCCGGTCCAAAACAGTCCAGTGGCACCTTTAAGACCAAGTTTTATTCAGGTACAAGCTCTCCCTCCTCTGCGAGGACAGATCTGCACGTTCCCCCACCCCCAATAGCTAGCAATGCAAAACAGTCCAGTGGAGCCTGAGCAGTGGGTGTTGCCTTCTGACACACTTCCGGTGCTGTCAGGGTGTGTGGCCTATGCAAGTAAGTTATGCTAGTGAGCTCCTGCACCTCTTTTTCTACGAAATGACCCCTGCGATGATCCTTCCAAAGCTGCCGGAGGGGGGGCATCTTTTTGCTCTGGGGGTCAGGACGGGTTGCCAGCCCTTTTGCCGGTCACATCCATTAAGAGATGAGATTTCCATGAGCAGGACAGGAATTCGAAGTCTCCCCCCCCAAACACACACACTTTCTACAGCCTTCAGATCTGTATGACGTATCGCTTTGGTGGAGGGAGAAGCCCCTCCTCCAGGACTGGAATGACTGGTGGGATCCAACCTAATGTATATAAAGTGTTTGCACCACTCCACAGTACTATATAAACCTTGGATTGGACCCAAAGGTGCTGGTTCCTCTCCTGCTGCTGACCAGGGTTGCCATCAGTGGGGACAGGGAATCCCCCAATCCACTGCTGGCCACCTGCCCTGCAGGGGAAGCCCCACCCCCGAACAGCAGCGTCACGCAGGGACATTGCTGACGCAGTGATGTCACCGGTAGTGATGCCATCTTGCTGGGTGCATCGTGTGGTGATGCTCTAGCATTCGGGGGGACCTCGGTGGTTACCATAGATATTTTTGCCCCAAATGCTAGAGTGTTGCCATGCGACGGCCCTAGCATGTTGACATCATTACTGGTGACATCACGCCGTGCACACTTTGTGTGCATGGAAGGAAAGTCCCGACGAGGAGCTGGGAGCCCCCTGCCGCAGGTGAGAAGAGACCTGGCAGCCTAACTGCAGACCCCACACTTTGCTGTTCATAGGTGCCCCCTGGTCCACTGAGAGCAGAATCGTGGGGGGGGGGAGGCTGAGTGGGCTGCAGAGAGAGGCGTGGCCGTTCTGTGTGGCGAGCTTCGTTCTGTCATTCAGGCCTTTTTTAGTGAGTTGTTATCGTCACGTTGCGAGTCCCAGTCCCCTGATCTTCATTCCTAGAAGCCACGGGGGAGGCACGGAGACTCACAACCTGGCTTTGTGCGGTAAGGAGTCATGCCACAAGCAAGGAACTGTCCCCTTGGTCACTGTGTGTGTTCATGTGCTATTGCATGCACCAGAACATAGGTATTAGTGGCAACCCCTTATTTCCTAGAAGGCAGCTTCTCTGGAATAATTTCATTCAGGCATGCCGTAAATTGTACTGCAGATGTGTTTCTCCAACACTGTGTCGCCCCAGTGGACTGGGACCATCGAAAATTAGGCCCTGAATTAGCACAAGCAGTAATAAAAGGCAGCTTGCTCCGCAAATGACTTGATATTGTAAATGTAAGACAGGAGCCAAATGTGGATTGACAGAGAAAGGAGCGTAAGGAAATATAGATCAAGCATGATAGATTGATTTGTCCCCCCCGGCTGCTTAACTCCTGACACCCTAATTGCCAGTTTGACTTAACCTCATCTTTCTAAGGCATTGGAGAGTTAAACCTACATCTAGCACTTAATTACTATGAAGTTAATCTGTTCCCCAATGCATGAGCTCTTACTTCTCCTCATAGACTGTCACAATTTATTATATTGTCACCTGTGCACCAATCTGTTAACCCTGTTTCTGTTCAGGAGCTCCTTTTATGCAGTTCTCCGTATCTGCATTTCTTGCCAGATTTCAAGGGTCTGAATGGCCTGATCTTAGTCGTGAAGATGTACTGGAGGATTTGTGATTGGCTGGTTTTTTTCCCCATCTTTGATTTCTGTAATTTGACCGATGCATGTGGCCGTTTGGGTATTGTTGCTTCCTGGACTTTGACCGCTGTGCATGTGCCGTTTGAGGCTTTTGGTTTTCTTACATGTGTAGAAATGTAGAAGCGCGTGTGCAAAATAGGAGTTTTCGATGTCAAACGCAGTTTCTTTGCATATAGAGTTCCAATTTGTGCGTATTTGGGCTCATGCGCATTTGTAATCCGGAAAGGGGGAGAATACATGAACTTGAAAATGGCAGCAAATGGCACTTTCACCAATTTCAAAATCAATATTATCAATAATCAATATTATTATTAAACTGGAAGGCACGTGGAGCTGATCAGCCAACCCATGGATCAGCTATGGAACGGGGGATATCCACCTGTCTAATGTCTTTCATTTCCAGCTTTCTGAAAATTAGAAAGCTTTAAAGGAAGCAATGACAAGTAGATAAATCGGGTACCTGCCCCTAGGTGGCGGGGGGCACCCTCCTCCTTGGGAGGTAAGGGCATCGGCGGCGGCAACAATGATTACGACGGAACAGTTCCTGGTGTTCCAGTGGAGCAACGTCGAAGGCGGAGGCTTGGAGAGCGCGACGTCGGAGGCAGAGCCCGGAGAGGCAGAGGCTCGGAGAGCGCGGTGACGTGCGGTGCGGCGCAGCAGGAGCCATTAAGGACATTAGCTGTGGCTGCTGCCAACACGGGGCCGCACATGCCGGAACGAGGCCTGCCGGGGGAAGCTGCCCGGAAAAGACCGGCTCCAGAAGGGCACCAGAAGGACGCCGACACCCGAAGCCGCTGGAGGAAGCCGGATACCAACAAGCCCTGGGTGCTGGTAGGCAGACACTACCCTATAGACAAATGTGGCCCTAGTTAGGTGAATTGGAATTTGGAAACCATATGTAAACCGCTCAGAGACCTGTCAAGGATTAGAGCGATATATAAAGTCGAATGTATAAATAAATATAAGTGAATGTATGAAAACTAGGGGTGTGCACAAAAAAAATTGGTATTTTTCGAGTTTGGGGGTATTGAACCCGCAAAATATCGGCATTTCCCTATATTCCCGAATCCCAATATCGGTATGATATTGGGATTCCGGAGATAATCAGGATTGCTACAATTTTTGGCTCAGCATTTAAAAGGACAGCCCTAATTTGGGTGACGAATCCTAAGCGTGATCTTGAGCATGAAATATAGACACCGTTCCATAAGAGGTTTTGGGTCTGCTAGAAGACCTTCTAGGGACCAACTCGAATGCTCCATCAGCCTAGCCATCGCTTCTGTTAATGTTGCTGAAGCAGTAAGCTAATTTTAACAAATATATACAGCTTTTCGTATTGTGGCAAGACTGGAGGCAGCGATGGAGAGGAGAGTAGTGCCAGTGGAACCATCCGAGTGGCTCGGGGGAAAGGTCCCGTTAAATTTGGGTCTTGTTTGCCATGGTTCTTGCTATTCTTTGATTCTGTATGGCTACTGTCATGTGTCATTTTGGTGGGAGGGGGTGAGCGTGTGAGCGTGTGGACTGCTTTGTTAGAAGTCGCGCTAGCTTGTAACGTTGCATTCAGCAGGGCCTCCCTCCCTGGGAAGAATGCGTGCTTGACCTTGGAAGCCAGACACTGTTAGATACTAAAATTGCAGGTGGTGGGGTTGGGCTAACGGGGCATAGCAGCTTTTGGCAGGCTGGATGTGTGTGCGTGATTGGGCCTGTCATATGGGGGGGCCTGTTTGATCTCTGTATAATATCAGAACTGGCACCAAGAGGGTCAGTTCTGACACAGACAGTCTCAGCTTGACACATTCTCAACTCTCAATAAACAAATCACTGCCAAGTGAGTGCTGTTGGGAGTAAGTTTGTTCAAGAGTCTGACAGGTCCCCGAGTATGGATGGCATCACTTTTGCCATGTGCCTAAGAGCTGCGTGAGCACAACTTCCTGGGGCATTCGTGGGGCATCACATGCTCCTCATCACGAGACACATAGGCCGGGCTGTGGCTCTTGAGCATTCTGAGAGATCCCTCAAAGGCAGAAGTCTCCAGCCTTGTTCTGCTTGTGGGCATCTTCAGACTTCTGATACAAGTCGGTAGGCACAGCCACAAAATGGCCACTGCAAGAGGCGAAGACAGACACACAGAGGAAGCACAAATGCAGTCAGCAATAGAAGTTATTATAATAATACAGTGGGAAAGGGAGGGGGAGAATAAAACCAACACTGCTACTGAACTAACATTATGTTAATCTGCCCAGCCAATCAGATCTCCAGTGGCCAATCAGAAGCCTTGCTGGACAAGTGCCTCACCTGCCCACACCCACTTCTTTAAAGCCACTTGGTGGGCGCCAGGAATGGGGTCAGTGGGCACCCATTGGGCACCCCTGCTTGAAGGAGACACAAGGAAATCTTGAATGGATCTTTTGTTTCTCTCTCCTTATTTCCCCTCATCTTTAGCAGCTAATTTCCCCTAAGAATCCAGAGGGGCAGGAACCATTAGTTGCTAGTGAGAGTGAAGAGAAACATAAACAATGGGGAGAGAGTGGTGGCGAGAGGTTCTAGAGTCTTCTCCAGGTTCTTCTGCCAAGCTCTTGGGGAAACCTTCAGAATTCCCAACAGTCAGAACCTGGCTTTTCAAGCAGTGCCTGCCATGCGTTGCTGACTTATAACAAAAGTTTGCTATGAAACTGTTAAATACTGGGTTCTGGGCGCATTGCAGTGATCAGCTCTAGTTTATTTAGTGATTTCAGGAGCGCAACAAGGAACCCTGCTTATAAAGCATGCAAACCCCACACCCACCCACTCCCAAGGATAGGCTATTTACATTACACTGCATAGCTATATGTCAATTCCAGGATCCTGGTCAGCTATTGTTCTTGGGAATCAAGCTCACCCAATTCAAGGTTCACATTCAGGGATGGCTTAGGCTCAGTACATAACAGAAGCCATCATTGCCTGCCACAGAACAGGGTCCCCCCCCCCTTTACTCCTGTTCAGTATATTGCTTTCCATTGCACAAAATACATCCAGGGTTTAAGAAACTCTCCTGTGGATGTGAAACTGCTGTTGTTTATAGGGTTCCATTAGGAAAGCCCTGACTGCAGATACTTTTTCAGCCAACGTGCGGAAATGCAGACCTGTTTTTGAACTGATATATGGCCCCTCTGCTGCTACAAGCGAGCGCGCTCGTTTTGATCTCCGTCTCGAGCTAAGATGCCACATATTTCAGTAAACACGCATCAGACGCATCTGTTAAAAAATACCGGACGAGTGGGAGAAGCGAAATGCCTTTCCCACACCAGCCCCTCTCTTCACTGCTGCAGCTTCCACTTCCTATCCCCCCCACCTGTTCCTCCTCCCGGTCCTGGCGACTGCTGCCGTTGGGTTCCATTTTGGGTTGCTACGACAACCAAAAAAGCCACACAGACTCTTGGGCTATTTTTGGGTGATTCCACATATGTTCAGGCATTGCTCTTAAGATTTTTTCCCCCACCCCCACCCCCTTTTTAAATAAACCTTGTATTTTGTAGAAACCAAAATTGTAGCTGTGGCCGGTCCTATTGTGTGGATGGTTAAGTCTACACGGGGGCCTTCCTTTGGCTATAGGGTTGATGGCAGGGGACCTCCAGGTAATTCTAGCCCTTGCCACCAATGCTGAGTTGATTGGCAGGTAGAAACTGGGGCCAAAGGGGGGGGGATTGTCCTGGGGAGAAAAATTAAAAAGAAGAGGAGGAGGAGGAGATTGGATTTATACCCCACCCTTGACTACCCCAAGGAATCTCAGAGCAGCTGACAATCTCCTTTCCCTCCCCATCCCCACAACAGGCACCCTTGAATGGATCTTTTGTCTCCTGAGAGCCAGTTTGGTGTAGTGGTTAAATGCGTGGACTCTAATCTGGGAGAACCGGGTTTGATTCCCCACTCCTCCACTTGCACCTGGCTGGATGACCTTGGGCAAGCCGTAGTTCTGATAAGAGCTGTCCTTGAAAAAGAGCCGTTTCTGTCAAGATTTCTCTCAGCCCCACCCACCTCACAGGGTGTCTGTTGTGGGGAAGGGAAGGGGAAGGAGTTTGTCAGCCGCTCTGAGACACCTTTGGGTAGTGAATCCAATCTCTTCTCTTCTCTTCTTCTTCTGTGAGGTAGGCGGGGCTGAGAGAGCTCTGACAGAAACTGCTCTTGAGAGAACAGCTCTGAGAGAACTGTGACTGGCCCAAGGTCACGCCAGCAGCTGCATGTGGGGGAGTGGGAAATTAAACCCGGTTCTCCCAGATTAGAGTCCGCGCACTGAACCACTGAACAGTGTGGTGGTAGCTGCCACTGAACACCATTATTTCAGTCTACACAGCCAGTTGGATCTTCACTGGCCAATCAGAAGCCCTGATGGCCGAGAGCCCCACCTGGCCTTCCTCGCCTTGTAAAAACACTTGGTGGGCACCAGGAAAGGTGTCAGTGAGCACCGTTGCTCTAGAGTGATAAGAGTATCATGGCTGAAACTTGTCGCACCATCTACATTATTTTGGGTTGCCAGAAACCACTCTCAGCCACAGCCCACCCACCCCCATCCCAACCAGCCGAGCGCAATAGCCACGGAGCGGGTCCACCATGGCAACAGGGCATGATGACCTCTCAGCATCACTTTGTTGTCTGCAATATGGAGGCGACACCAGGGCTTTTTTTGTAGAAAAAGCCCAGCAGGAACTCATTAGCATATTAGGCCACACCCTTGACAGCACAGTCCATTAGCATATTAGGCCACCCCCCCATGTTACCAGAAGTGTGGTCATCCAGCCACACCCACCTTTTTCTTCTTATTCTGTTGACCTTGTTTGTTGTCAAAACCCAGGGCCCTTTTTTGTAGCAGGGACTCCTTTGCATGTTAGGCCACACACCCCTAATGTAGCCAGTCCTAATGAGTTTCTGCTATTGGGTGTGGCCTATTATGCTAATGAGTTCCTGCTGGGCGTGGCCTACTCGGGAGCCAGCCGGAACTCCGTTCCTGTGCGTTCCTGCCCAAAAATAGCCCTGGGCGACACCACTGGACAGTTTATTTCCACCCTACTAATGCAGCCGGCATCTACTGAGCAATTTTTATATTTAAAAAAATCATGTATTTATTTTCCCACGTAAGAAGGCTTCGGTTTGAGAGGGCCCATGAGGGTGTGCTCTCTGCTCTGCTACTTCTGTTGCCGGGGAGCGGTCAGGAGAGAGGTGTGAGATCATGGTGCCAAATCGCTGGAACAATGAGGCCCTGTCTTCCAGCATTGTCTCCCGTAAGCCGCTGTCACTTAACCACGTCTCAAAAGCAACCAGGAAATCCGTCTTGTGGAGAAGGGATCTGTCAGCATAGTACTTTCTTATGCTTATGGAGCTTAATCCCCAGTCAGCTTGTACTTGAATAAAACTTGGTCTTAAAGGTGCCACTGGACTGTTTTGGATAGCTAGCTATGGGGGGGAGGAACGTGTGGGTCTGCCCTCACAGAGGAGGGAGAGCTTGTACCTGAATAAAACTTGGTCTTAAAGGTGCCACTGGACTGTTTTGGATAGCTAGCTATGGGGGGGAGGAACGTGTGGGTCTGCCCTCACAGAGGAGGGAGAGCTTGTACCTGAATAAAACTTGGTCTTAAAGGTGCCACTGGACTGTTTTGGATAGCTAGCTATGGGGGGGAGGAACGTGTGGGTCTGCCCTCACAGAGGAGGGAGAGCTTGTACCTGAATAAAACTTGGTCTTAAAGGTGCCACTGGACTGTTTTGGATAGCTAGCTATGGGGGGGAGGAACGTGTGGGTCTGCCCTCACAGAGGAGGGAGAGCTTGTACCTGAAGGCTGGTCGGGGGGGGGGCTGTGCAACTTACTTGGCTGCTTCTTGTTCCTCGTGGCCCGACTGAGGGCTGCTGGGAGCAGGGGGTGGGGCTTGTTGCATGTGCTCGCCCCCTGGGCTCCTTACTGCCGGAGCTCCGCTCCTGTGCGCTTCTGCAGGAAATGACCCCTGCCTGCCCAACAAGTAAGATTGCCAGCTCTGAGCTGGGAAATACCTGGTGGTTTTGGGGGGTGGAGCCTGGGGAAGGAAGGGACCTCGGCAGGGTCTAATGCCGTGGAATCCACCCTCCAGGGGAAGTGATCTTGGCCACCTGGAGGCTGGCAGCCCTGCTCTCAAGTACAGTTGCAAGAACTTAAGCAAACTTCTGAGCCAGGTGTGGAAGATCATGGCAAAATATAATACGGAGGACCCGGTCACACGGAGATTTTGCCGCGCAAAAGGCATGAATGCTGGGCGGATTTTTGGGGCGCGATCACACCGCAACATCTGGGAAGCATAGCGCACCCGTGGCCAACCTGTGGTGTCCCGCCGAAGATGCGCAGTTAAAAAGTACCTGTAAAGATCTACTAGCAAATGGTTGGCCACGGGCTGCAGATGGACTCGTTCGGTGTGATCGCGTCGGCGCGCGCCTATTCCCTCCGGCCGTCCTCTTTGCAGCGCGCGCGCGTGCCAAAGGACGAAACCCTGGTGCGCCGCCGTCACATCTGATCGCATAATGGTGGATCAGAACACGACGGCGGAAATAGCCACGCCTCCCCCCCGCGTTTTCCGGCACGGGTGGCCGGGGCCAGAGTTTGGCAGTTCCTGCTTGGATAAAAAGGAATTCTGAAGGAAGCCACCAACATTCACAAGTCATAGCAAAGGTGTTTTGCATATCCTTCAGCAGTGCTCTGACTTGGGACCAGGCAGTATCACCAGGGCGGCCCGTTCTCACGATATGGCCCCCAGTGTTTTTAGGGAATTGGCTGTTTCTCAGGGGGGTTGAGTGGAACCTCACAGGCCAGAGAGCAAGAGCAAGGGAACAGAGTTGTTTTCCACAGGACTTGCTCCTTTCCCAGTCCCCACTGCTGACCACCACTTTGGACATGCTAAACTTTAAATTGCTGTAGATTCAGGTGGGTAGCTGTGTTGGTAAGAAGCAGCAGAACAGAGTTTGAGTCCAGTGACACCTTTCAGACCAACAGAGTTTTGTTCTGGGTAGAAGCTTTCATGAGCATGCACATGCCAAAGAAGTGGGTGCCGCTGGACTCAACCTTCGTTCAGGGATCAGAGGAGATAGGCGTGCACACGAAAGCTTGTCCTTAGAATAAAACTTTGTTGGCCTTAAAGGTGCCATTGTCAGACTCCCGGTAGAACCACTCTTAACACAGTCTTTCGTTTGAAAGTTTATTGAAAAGATTTGGCTAGCTGTTGAGGCTAACGTCTTTGTCAGAACTGGCGATGGCAGGCCTGGGCACAGGGAATAAAGATGGGGTCCCACCTTCCATACATACGTCACTCATGCTAGCATTACTAATGGTCGTGAAAGACATACAACCGGACTAGTGAGGCTCAAAAGTCTTATCTCTCCCAAGGCCAGTTCTCATGTGAAAACCTGGGAACTGTCTGGGGGCTGTGTGAGGAAGAATGACTGGTGGCTAGGGTTGCCAAACCCCCCGGTTTGCCAGGGGTCCCCCGTTTTTTGGGGGGGTTCTACCCGCCCACCGGCCAGATGGCTGGCGGGGGAAGCCCCACCCCCAACACCCACACCCACCCCTCTCTCTCCCTTTAAGTGTGTGGAACCCGTGTTTCCTCCCAAGCCTGCGTTTCCTCCCAAGTCCGGAGTGCCAGCTTCGTGCTCTTAAAAGGGAAACACTGGCTCCTTTAAGGGCAGGGAACTGCCGTTTCTGGAGATCCGACACACGGGCAGGTGGGGGGGGCGGTCATCCCCAATGTGATGTCATCACGTCGGGGATGCCCCACCCCCTCCAGGAACGGCCCCAAAGTCCCCCGCTGGGGGTGGAAGATGGACTTGGCAACCCTACTGGCGGCGCATCCCTGCCTACCGACACACTTGCACACTCCCCCCCCCCTTAGGAATTACATGCCAGCGAGAGCAAAGATAAGGGCAGAGACCCAGATGTGCCTAAGGAGCAGGGGTACAGAAGCGAAAGTAAGCGTTAGCAATACAATAGCAATAAATGCCAGGGCCTGAGTCTGGCATGTGCGTGCACACAAAAGCTTATACGCAGAATAAAACTTTGTTGGTCTTAAAGGTGCCACTGGACTCAGATTTTGTTCTAAATTGCCCTGTTTTCCCAAAGCATTTCTCTTTTTCATGGGACAAAAGGATAAAGAGGTATATCGCACAGGTCACAAGTTGCCATTTCAGACTGCACCGCTTTTTCCCCGCCATTTTTCGCCCACATGGGCGATCTCCGGCTTTTTTTTTTGAACGTTTGCTTTAGAGCATTATAGCGCTATAGCACTCTAAAGCAAACTTTAAAAAAAAAAAAAAAAAAAGCTGGAGATTGCCCACGCGGGCGAAAAACGGCGGGAAAAAGTGCATCAGAACCGGTAGAGGAAACTGAAGAATACTTGGAAGCGGTTGACAGGTAAAACGCTTCAGCCCCGTTTCCGAAACAGGACAGTAGCGTTTGTGTGTGAATTTACAAATATATTCTGGTAGGGAACCGGTTCTAAAATGGTTCTGTCTGAAATGACAGACCAGAAACTGTTTGGGAACCGTTCCTCTTCCGGATTATATCGTCTGTCTGAAATTCCTCAAGGAGTAAGAACTGGATTTTGAAAATGCTCGGTAAAAGAGGGTAATATCTGTACTTGGGAGACCCGTTAGTATAAGCAAGGCTTATGAACACCTGACAAAACTTGGCAAGAGCCTCCAGGCTGTCTTCCGACGTTTCCTACAAGTTATCATCCAAAATCTGCCCTTGTGCAATGGACGAGATCACTGTTCATTTCCAGTTGAGCTGTTGTGTTTTTCTGGGCAGGGTACTGAAAGAAAGCAGACAGATTGGGTGGTTTCGACAGACCTGACTTTCCTAGCTGTAGATTAATGTTTATGCCCTGTTGCTGTTTGTGGATTAGTGTCTTTGTTTCGCATGTAGGAAAAAATTGTTTCAGCAGTACATATTGCATGGTAATCTGTAGGGCAGGTGTCCTTAAACCTTTTGAACCCGTAGACACCTTTGGCTTTTGATACTGGGTGGTGGGTGCTCATTGGGAGGGGCTGTGGCTCAGTGGAAGAGCCTCTGATTCACTAGGCCTGCTTGTGGTCGCTCTCCTACAGGGGAAGTAAACACAGGACTGTGTTCAGCAGCATTGGGGTCTCCAAGAACTGATGCAATATTTAGTTATGCCGGGGGGTCACCAGCCTCTTTGAGCCTGTGGGCACCTTTGGAATCCTAACACAATGTGGTGGAGGCCACCACAAAATGGAGGTGGAGCCTGTCATGAAATGGCTGCCACAGCTTACCTTCAGTCATACAGTGAAGAAGCAGCATTTTGGGAAATCTTCACAGCCCATCAAAACTCCAGAGGACAACCAGAAGCCTTGCTGGGCAGAAGGTCCACATGGTCAGACTCACTTTCTAAAAACCCTTGGTGGGCACCAGGAGAAGTGTCGATTGGCGTGTGGCACCTATGGTCACAGACATGAGGGCTGAGTAATGTCAATTAAGAACATATAACCTGAATATTAACAAATATACCAAAATATGTGTATTTATTAGAAATTAGATAAGACAGATAAAGGCCCAGTAATAGCCCCAAAACAGGATAAAATTATACATCGGTATCAAGCAGAAAACATATGTGAACAAGACGATTCGCGTTTCGGCCAGTTCGGCCTTCCTCAGTGGTCACACATATGTATTGCACATTAGGTCCTAGTAACACAATGACTAGTGAAAATAGGACCAATTAAAAATGGTTTATAAAAAAACTCCGTGACTCAAGGCAGGGGTTAAACAGAGAGGCCTCATTTTCAAATACCTCCTGCCCTGGTCATATATTTTTTTGTCTTCAATTATGCGTCTTTCTCTCTTGGTCCAAAGAAAGCATGTTCTCATGCAATTTGGAGCTGAATTGGCTGAAACGCGTATGGCCGTCACATATGTTTTCTGTTTGATACCTATATATGATTTTATCCTGTTTTGAGGCTACTATTGGGCATATACCAGTTTTAACCTAATTTCTAATAAATACATGTATTTTGGTATATTTGGTAATATTTAGGTTATATGTTTTGAATTGACATTATGTGGCCCTCATACTTGTGGTAATTAACCTTTTGGTTTCTTAATGCGAATTTAAGTTTTTCTTCCCTTCTTTTTGTTCCCGGCACCTGTGTTCACCACATTACGGACCCTGGAGCTATGGAATGTGGTGATGGTTAAGAGTTCCTGTCAGGGCTCTTTTTTGTTGAAAAAGCCCAGCAGGAACTCATTAGCATAATAGGCCACACCCAACAGCAGAAACTCATTAGCATATTAGGCCACACCCCTGACAGCACAGCTCATTAGCACATTAGGCTGCACCCCCATGTTACCAGAAGCGTGGTCATCCAGCCACACCCACCTTTTGCTTCTTATTCTGTTTACCTTGTTTGTTGTCAAAACCCAGGCCCTTTTTTTGTAGCAGGAACTCCTTTGCATGTTAGGCCACACACCCATAATGTAGCCAATCCGAATGAGTTTCTGCTGTTGGGTGTGGCCTATTATGCTATTGAGTTCCTGGTGGTCGTGGCCAACTTGGGAGCCAGCCGGAACTCTGTTCCTGCGCGTTCCTGCCCAAAAATAGCCCTGGCTCCTGTTTAGCAGATCAACACCAGAAGGAACTAGGATCCGAGAGTCTGTGGTAACCCACAGGTTAATTTAGGGTCGTCAGCCCCCAGGTCCCAGCGGGGGTTCCCCCATTTTTGTGGGTTACGATCTGCCACCAGCCAGTTGGTTGGCAGGGCAAACCACACCCCCAAATAGGGATGTCATCAGGTGATGTCCCCGACGTGATGTCCCTGACATGATCGGGTGATGTCCCCGATGTGATGTCCCTGACATGATCGGGTGATGACATCACTGATGTGGCACACAACGCTCTGGTTTTTGGGCAAACTCTATGGTTTTGCCCCCAAACCAGAGCATCACGTGTGACGTCACAGGCACAATGATGTCACTTCTGGGTGACACCATCACATGGGGACATTGTCCAATGATATCCTGCCTACCCTGCCAGAATGCCCCTAAATCCCCCCTCTGCCATGGCAAGGGGACCTGGCAATCCCAGGTTAATTTCCTGCTCTGCAGGATATATACCGGACTGGTGGGAGCAGAATTAAAACATGATTAAAGATGTTTCCTACCAGATGGCTGGGTCTGGTCTCTGTTCCAAGTACTCTTTGTAAACTAGGCCCAGCTCACAACAGAGACTGAGGTACGAATCTCCACTCTTCTTTGGGGGGAGGGTTTCCAGCTCCAGGTTGGGAAATTCTTGGGCGTTTTGGGCTTGAGGCCTGGGGACGGTGAGGTTTGGGGAGTGGAGGGGAGGGACTGTCACTGAACATAATGCTGTGTTGAGTCCACCCTCCAAACACGGCACTTACTCCAGGGGAATTGCCCTCTGTAGCCTGGGAATTATTTGTAATTATGGGAGGTCTACAGGCCCCACCTGGAGGCTGGCAGCACTCTAGGCTTGCCAAGTCCCCCCGGGGGGTGGGGAGACCCCCGCCCCAGAGGCCCGTTCCCCGCCGCCGGTGGATCGGGCCCCGGGGGAGCCCCACCCCGACATGCGCGTCACCCTGAAGTGACACGACCACGCCGGGCACGCTGGGGTCAGGGCCACGGTCATTCAAGGGAAAACTCTATGGTTTTCCCTTGGATGGTCGTGGCCTCGCCCCAGCGTGCCCGGCGTCGTCGCGTCACTTCTAAGTGACGTGTGTGTGGTGCGCGCGCGTGCTCCATACGCCAGCCAGGAGTCCCCCGCTATGGAGCAACACCCTACTTGGCAACCCTACAGCACTCCCTTGGGCCAGTCACACACTCTCATCTTAACCTACATCTCAGGGTTGTTGTGAGGATAAAATGGGAGAGAGAACATTAGGGAGAAAGGTGCGGTATAAGTGAAGGAAACAAAAAAGGAGGAAGGCAACCGTGTGCGTTAGAAAATGGGATATGCGCAACAGTTGTTGAGAGATCATTAAACCTTGTCGTGGGTTGCTCCGGGGGGAAAAGCTGTGACTGTAAATGTGCTTCCTAGGTGCTCGTAAGCAGATTACCACATGTGAACACTTCCTCTTTCCCTAGCCTCTAATCCATCGAGGGAGCCCTTTATTGTCATGGGCGTGCTGTCGATGAGCAAAGGTTTATAGGCTCCCTCTCTCTGTGTTAATCTGCCGTCGCTCTCCATATGAGAGATGGCTCACCGCCGAATCGAAGAAGCGTGTGCACTCCAGTTTGCTTTCGTCTCCCGTGACTACAGTGTGGGCTATTTCCTAGGTTTCCATAGGGATGGGAACAATGCTTCCCGTTGGGGTTCATCAGCCACAGGATGATGAGGCGACAAAGCACACAGAGGCTCGCAGGTTTCTATGGTAACTGCAGCTTCCCTTAATCCAGTCTCTCCCGTATTCCCCCCAGCCTTTGGTTTTGCACTGATATTAATGCCAAACCCGTGGTGCTTTTGTGGTAATTCCTTTTTGGCTTGCAGGCAGCACTCACAGGCATCGTTCTAGGGAGGATGAAGAACAAATATATTTATGGCACATCACTCTCCTTCCCTCCCTCCCTCTCTGGTATCTTTCCCCTTACACTCTCAAAATAAAACCCCCAAATTGCCGTCAGACCATCAGAGGTGCCATCTGTCCCAAATTTTTAAATTGGCTATCGGCATTTTTATCTGCTTGACTTGCATCTTTGCTAACGCCGGGATGTGAAAAGCTCCAGTCCTGTTTTGAATTAAAAAAACAAAACACAACACTGAGAGGGAGATACCATGTGAATAGACAAAACACGAGTTCCAAAAACAGCTCTCTCTGTGTCTCCGTTTAGTGTTGTTACGTGGTGAAATTTATTTATTTATTTATTTATTTATTTATTTATTATTTATTTGTATCCCGCCCTCTCAAAGGCTCAGGGCGGCTCACATGCAGCAAAGCTGAAATATAAAATACAATAAAACATGTAACAGAATAACAACATTTAAAACCACAATAAAATCTATGCTACATCACGGTGCTGTAATCCTCCTATGTCAATTCTTCCAAGATGGGAACAACCACCCCAATTTTGGCGGCCAGCTATCTCGATAGCGCGGTCTCCCGCGACACTATCTGTAAACTCCTGCCAGGCAATGCTTACCCCCCTTTAATGGGGGCAGCCAATGAAACACTACCACGGTGGTGGGGTAGTGGCGGTGGCGGCTCCTACTCATAAGCCTGGCGGAAGAGCTCCGTCTTGCAGGCCCTGCGGAACTGCACAAGGTCCCGCAGGGCCCAGATCTCCTCCGGCACGCGCCACTGGTCTTAGCAAGCAGAATGAGGGATGAGGTCTTAGACTGTGGTGTTGGGCCAGGCTTCAGGAATGCTCCTAGAGTCTCTGAATTAACAATCCAGCTATCGGAACAAACCCTGTCTTCTTCCCAGTTCTAAACAGGACGAGGTTAGAGAAGGGGCTGAGCAATCCACAGCCTCTGGGGCCTTTCCAGTTGCAGCTGGAAAGCCGAGGTCTTCACTACGCCTCATAAGCATCGCAGGCCCTGTTTTAAGCCTCCCGTCAGGCCCCTGTCAGTCCTCCAATTGTGAGAGGAGAGAGCGGTCGCTTTGATAACTCTTCATCCCATTTTGGGAGAACATCTGCTGTGCTTATCCCCTTGATGTTCCATGGAGAACGGGCTTTCATGAGGCCCTGACCACAAGGGTCTGACCTCTCTCTCTCTCTCTCTCTCGAGGCATTCAGTGTCACAGGCTGGATTGTGGGTAGAGCGAGAGAGAAAGAGTCCAGATCCAGTCTGGGGTCAAAGCCAAGAGGTAGCAAAACAGGAGCCGAAATAACAGAGTCCAAAGCACAAACCGAAAGCGTAGTCATCAAAGCCGGGGTCGAGGAGCCAAGAATTCAGAGCACGAGACAGGAACTGGGAACACGGGCGAGGTGGGTGCGGAAGCGTCGTCAAGCTGACTAGTTGCCGGCACAAGGAACTAGCATGGAGTGGGGAGCTAAATACCCCTCGAGGGGCAGCCTGGACCTTCGGGAAGAAGTTCCTCCTCCAGGCAGGCAGGGTCGCCGCATCCTTTTGCCGTTCCTGTACAGGGAGGGGCTTCTACCCCCCCACCAGTTTTCTGCCCTGCCTCGTGGCCGATGGACGCGGCCAGCTGTGCTCCGCACAGAGCACGGCCATTCCCTTTGTTTCTTTACCTTCTTTATTTTAATTTATTTTATTTTCACTTTGGCCACCCAGCCAGCCTCCCGGATCGGGTCAGCTGAGGGCGGAGGGCTTTGTCACCCCCAGGGAGACCCTTTCAGGGAACAGGAAGGTTTTGCCACCTCTCCCTCCACCCCACCCCCGTGTAAGGACTCTCCCACTCCCTGACCACCGAGAAGGAAGCTTCACGATAAGTGAATACAAATCTTCCATTCCACATCGAGCAGTGCCTCAGGCAGTAGGAAGTCAGACCGAACTACTCACTCCCCACCCATGCAAGAGAAGGAGGCTGGAGCAGAGGGAGTCTAGCCCACTGCTGGGGGGTGAGGATCATGAATCAGTGGACTCTGATTTGTCCTCAGATAAGGAGGAGGGGGAGCTATTTGATCAAGAGGAACATATAGCCATGACTATGCAGAACCATATTTTCCTGCAGGAGGGCTTCCATAAGATCTCCTCAAAGTCTTGCACATTCCGGAAATTCCTGTTAGCAGCCAGGGGACAGAAAAGCTGGACCCAAAGTATCTGAAGGATTCTGCGAGGAGTTTCCCACCAGAGGGGGCTTCATAGCTGGGAGGTGGATCCATCTGCCCGGGTAAAGGTGGCTAGCATACCCTTTAAAGGCATTCAGCTATTTGGGGATGGACCGGACCGGTACCTGGTGGAGGACAAGGATAAGAAGAAAGCACTCCCTTCCCACAGGATGGATAGCAAATCCAAGAAGCATTTTCCTTCCTTTCGTGAACCCAAGCATTCTTCAGGATTTCTGAAGCCCAGACCATCCAAGGGGAGATGGCACTCCAAGCAATCAGGAGGCAACAGCACTCCCTTTACCAGAACTTCAGGGCAGAACCAGAAAGGCACCATGGGTTTGTCCACATAACTATGGATGAATTCCAGAGCACATGAAGATTGGAGGCCAGCTCCAGAAGTTTTCTGGCTATTGGGAATCCACAGTAGGTGATGGGGGCTAGACACAGTGTACAACAGCTACTCTCTAGAACTCTGTTCAGTTCCTCTCAACCGATTTCGACAGGCACCAAGGGGCCGGTGCCCCTGGAAGCACCTGCTTCTTTTCAGTGTGGATACAACACCTCTTGGAGATTGGAGTGATAGAGCCCGTGCCAGAGGCCCAACAGGCTTTAGGGGTTTATTCAGCCTTTTTCATTGTCCCAAAGAAGAATGGGGACATGAGGGTCATTCTGGACCTCAAATGGCTGAACAGGAGGATGAAAAAGAGAAAGTTCAGGATGAAAAACCCTATAGTCTGTAGTGGCTTCCATACAGAAAGGAGACTTCCATCAGAGGCCTACTTGCACATCCCCATTTGCCAGGCTCATTGGAGTTTCCTGTGTTTCGCTTATAATGGGCTCCACTTCCAAAACAAGGCCCTGCCTTTTGGGCTCAAGATGGCGCCAAGGGTGTTCAGCAAGGTGATGGTTGCCCTGGTAGCACACCTGAGGACTCAGCGGGTGGCGATCTTCCTATATCTGGACAACCCGCTGATGAGGTCCCCGTCTCGGCCCCAGGGCAAGAATGATGTACAACATACTGTGGCATGTCTTCATGAACCCATCTTCATTATCAACTAAGAGAAGAGCAGCCTGTCTCCATCCCAAAAGGTTCTGCACCTGGGGCTCATGAGAGACATGGTTTAGGACAATGTCTTCTTGTTGCGGGAGAGACAGGAGAAGATTATTTATTTATTTTATTTTATTTGTACCCCGCCCTCCCCACAAAGCAGGCTCAGGGCGGCTTACACAAGGCATAATATCACTCAAAATGACATAAAATCATCTTAAAACATTTCCATTATAAATAATTAATAATTCATAAAGTGCGGACGATATTTGATTAAGATGGCATGCTGTGAGAGTGCATACAAAATTAACAGTTATTCTGCTCAATGATCTTCCAGTACAAGCGGCTGTGAAGGCTAGATGTCAAAGCCAAGCCAGGGCTCTTGTTGGTGGTAATAATGGTGGCGGCTCCTTATGGCCTCAATAATGGCCTCAATACAGGAACTCTCACAAGGCCATCGAGTGGAAGTGATGGTTTCCTGCCAGTCCAATGGTCATGCCTCCAGCTGTGCCCACTCCAGAAGTTCCTCCTCCCGTTTCAGGATCTGATATCCAAAAGGCAACACAAACAGCTCCAGCTCCCAGTATCCCTGATTCAGGACTCCCAGTGGTGGATGGGAACCCATCAGGTTCATGGAGGGAACCGAAGGGAGTAATTTTGACTTTGGACACAAGCCTCACAGGCTGGGGGGGAGAATGGTGCAGAGAACCTGGACCCATGAGGAAGTGTCTCAGAGCATCAACCTGCTGGAGCTCCAGGCGATCAGGCTAGGGCTTCTGGCCTTCCAGGATATTCTGACAGGTCACATGGACAATATGACAGCAAAGCCCTATGTCAACAGACAGGGGGGCACCCGATCCAGATCTCTCCTTGCAGAAGCAAAGCTGATGGTTCAGTGGGCGGAGACTCATCTGAAGTCGATCACGGCAGTTCCCATGGAAGGACACACCCGTACAGTGACGGGTTGGCTCAGCTGGACCAAACAGAGTGGATGCTGAACAGTGCGGCCTTCCTACAAATACATAGCAGATTTGGAGAGATGTTGGCGGACCTCTTTGCAGTGGAACAGAACTGCCAGGGGCCAAGATTAATCTCAAATACAAGATCTCAGTGAGTCATAGGCAATGTTCCCTCTAAGCTGTGGAGTGATTTGGCTACTGCCTAAATTAGTTTGCTCTGGAGTCATCCTGTCTGAGCTAAGACAAAAATGTGTGAGCCGGAGGCTAAAAAACTGTGAGCTAGCTCACACTAACTCAGCTTAGAGGGAACACTGGTCATAGGGTAGACACTCTAAGCTGTGAATGGCTGGACCAACTGCTCTACACCTTTCCCCCCACACACAGATAATACAGAAGGTGATTCAGAGAATCATAGACTTTCAGGCAGAGGTGCTTCTGGTATCTTGATTCTGGCCCCAAGGGCATGGTTCCAGGATCTGATGAGACTATTGGTCATGGATGCATGGCAGCTCCTGATAAGGGAGGACCTTCTCTCCCATGAGACCCTGCAGCACTCATGGCCTGAGCTACTGAACCTCACAGCCTGGAGACTGAGTGGTCACTTTTCAAGGAGATAGGTCACCCGGACATGGTCACCAACACCTTTGTAGCCTCTAGGAAACGGTCCACCAACAGGGTGTATAATAACACGTGGCAGTTTTCCCAAACTTGGTGTGTGGGTAAGGGGTTTAAGCCCCTTACAGCCAAGGTGGGAGACCTGCTGTCCTTCCTGCAGGAAGGGCTGGAGAAAGGCCTCAGTGCTAGTACCCTTAAAGAGACAGGTACCACCTATATCGGCCATTAGGGGAACCAAGAAGGGGAAGTCCCTGTCCCAGCCTCCCCATGTCAAGAGGTTCCTGAGGGGTACTGCCTTGATCAGTCCCCCCGAGGCTCATTGTTTTCCCACAAGGAACTTGAACGTGGTTCTTGGGGCCCTAGCTAGGTCACCCTGTGAGCCCATAGCCATGTGTCCTCTTAAAGACCTCACATTTAAGGCTATCTTTCTGATAGGCATCACCGTTGCTAGGAGGGTATCAGAGAGTAGAGCTCTTTCAGTGGACAGGGAGCTCTGTTTTTTTCATAAGGACAGAGTGGAACTCGGGCTTCCTCCCAAAAGTAAACTCCACCTTCCATAGGTCAGAGGATCTTGTTCTACCTTCCTTTTGTCACATTCCTAAGCACCCGCAGGAAAAGGAGTGGCACTGATTGGATGTGAAGAGGGCTTTGAGTTTCTATTTGGACAGAGCTAAAGCTTTTTGAAAGACTGACTCTTGGTTTGTTTCTTTCAAAAAGTCATCCATGGGACACAACATCTCCACCTCCACCATTAATAGGTGGGCTAGAGGATGTAGCCTTGATCTGCTTTTAGGAGTGACAGCAGACTCCGTTAGAGGGGCGTATCTAAGAGCCTTAACCTCCTTGGGGTCAACTGCAAGGTCCAGACTGCCGATCCGAAGGACCACTGGAGAACAGAAGACTTGTCTCACTTACCATGAATCTTCCTTCTCAGTGGTTTGGAGGTGGGCAGTTTACTCCCACATGAGGGTAATGGTAGGGCAGGCCCTGTCATGGTGGGGGCATGCTGTAATTCCCTGGCTGGGTTAGACCCAGGGGGAGTGTTGTATATTCGCATTAGGCTTGGTATCCTAGCATTAGGTATCTTCGTTAGCAAGGCACACAAGGTGACAGAGAAGTCATGGTGGTGACGGCTTTTGTCTCCCGGGAGAGGGGTCTCTTATTGCTTCAGGTCGACACTGGAGATCATGTGAGAAGCCCCTCCCCATACAGGAATCACAAAAAGATTCGGCAACTCTGCCTCCCTGGAGAAGGAACTTCTTCCCGAAGGTCCAGACTGCCCCACCTCTGGACCACCGAGAAGGAAGATTCACGGTGAGACAAATCTTCCATTTATAATGCTAGGCTGGAAATAACTTGCTCCTCTTTGAATGTGAATTGTTCTCGGTCTGTGATACGACAACAGCACCCAGATGTGGCCTGCAGTTTAGCCGCCACTGGATTAGCGACTTATCCTGTCTTTATTGCTCTCTAGCTGTAACTGCTGAGTCATCTCGCTGTTTTCTGAGCCTCCCTAGAGGGGGCTGCTCAATCTAGCCTTTAAGCATATTTTAAGAGAACAAACAAAATAAAGTACCCCTTAAAGTACCCAATTAAGTTATGGAATTCACCACCAGAAGATTTAGAAGATGAAATAGATTTGTGTGGGTTGTGTCTATCAAGAAATATTAGCTATAACAAGTGGGAAACCTGCAAAGGACTTGTGGGGGGTCACTACAGTTTCTCCTGTATCCCCTTTGACACACTATTTCCTCTCTCTTTCCTCCTAGCAGCCCCCTCCCCAATCTTCTCCCCTTTTCCCACTTCCTTGTCACTTTCCCATTCACAAACCATTCTTTCTTTTATCGGTCTCTTCCAGGCCTCTGCTTTATTTATTATTAATTTACTTCATGTGTACCCCACCTTTCTCCCCAGTGGAGATACCAAAGCAGCACGATTCCATGGCATAGCGGGGATTTGAACCCAGGTCTCACTCAGACTACTGTACCACACCGGCTCACAGCTTTCCTACCTTCCCACCTCCAGTTGGCAAAAGTTGTGCTATAGCAAATGAGTCAGGTGAGTTGTGTGGTGGCTACTGCTGGCAAGGGTGACTTTTGTGTCATCGAGTCATAGCCACCACCACACCTGGGTGAGTTGCAGAAATTGCATGATAGCGAGTTGTTCAGTGGTTGCTAAGCCCGGCCTTGATGTGTCTTCCCTCCAGGGCAGGTGGAAGCGGAGCAGGTATGGCCTAGTGGCCAAAATATCTCTGCGAAGTGCTCTGAACTCTTCTTCGCTGCCCCCTGCCTTTTACTGACAGAAACTGAGGCTTGAAGGATGGCAATATTGTGTCCACTGAGATCTCCAAGGGTGTTTTGTTTCTTTAAGGTACAGGCACTGCTTCATTGTCTGTTTAGATTGGGGTTTTTTTGTTTTTCTTTAACAATCTGAGGCTTTTTAAAGGTTTGTAGAAGAATCTCTCATATCTCTTTGGGGCTCCAGATGGGGCCATATTGAGAATTAGATATATTGAGGATTAGATATAAGTTAATGGGAACTTCCAGGTTCAGAGGGGTGTGTGTGTGTATACATATGCCCTCCTGGGGAGATTCTTGGAAATATCTGGCGCTGGCCATTTTTGGGTCCTGGGTGCTGTTCTAAAGGATTTCTTGTCTTGATCTAGCATGGCTGTGATCATATTTTTACATTTTTCAACAGAACTACGTCGTACTAGATACTGTCATGATTTCTGAATGATTTCCGGGTTTTGTCCT
The DNA here is from genome assembly GCF_001447785.1 of Gekko japonicus. NCBI lineage: Eukaryota > Metazoa > Chordata > Lepidosauria > Squamata > Gekkonidae > Gekko > Gekko japonicus. Next base: position 142,198 of record NW_015169199.1, read on the forward strand.
TTCTTCTTGATCCAGAGCCTCGGCATGAAATGAATCCTATCCTCCTTGGATGAGGGTTGGCACACGTAGGAAGGCTGGCCTTGCCTGATGCAAATCTACTTACCAAAGAGAAAAGAAAAAGCAAGGAAACACTGGCCAAGTTTTTACCACACTTTCTTTTGTAATGCTATATAACTAAGCAGCAGTAAGAATATTTTAATTTGGGATGGCAGTGGAAACAGAACCATCGGGCCTGAATTGTTCTTCTTTAGAGAAGCTTTTTTTAAAAAAATAAATTGAATTCTAATTCAAAGAGAGGGGAAAGATCTCTCCTAGCAAGTCTCCATTTCTGCTATGATATGTGTAGCAAATTACTCCCTCTAGAGTTCAGATCTTAAAATAATACTGTTCTGTTGCTCCTGTGACAGTTTCCTTCCTGGATGAAATTGGTAGGCCCAGAAGTCTAGGATGCTTGGCGGGGAAACCCTGGCGCCTTGCTCTGGGGCAGGACAGGCCTCTCTCAGAAGGCTGGGCTAGGTGGGTTAGGGGTCTAACCCAGCAGAGCTCTTCCATGTGCGGGGACAGCCTTTGACGTACCGCCTCCTCTACACGCTCTCCTAGTTGTCCAGCTTCGCAGTGCTGAGGATAACAGCTGAAAATATATAACTACAGGGTGTTCAAGGTCAAACAACAGATACAGTGTCCTGGTTATAAAACAGTTTGGGGATGGATGGAGCAGTATACAAAGGCTGTGGGATTATTTTCCTTGAATGCTTGCGTGAAGGTCAGCAGCTGTCAGTCTTCGTGAATGTTAATGAGCACAAGTGTAGGACCAGGGAACTCGGGATCAAGGTTTTGACATGAAAAAGTAGGAGCCTTGCGGTAATTGAATGGGTTGTCATAGGACTGCGTGAGGAGCTCGTTCGCTCAGAAGTTGTTGTGTTTGGAACTGTCATAGCAGCAGGGCTATTTTTGGGCAGGAACGCACAGGAACGGAGTTCCGGCTGGCTCCCAAGTTGGCCACGCCCAGCAGGAACTCATTAGCATAATAGGCCACACCCAACAGCAGAAACTCATTCGGATTGGCTACATTAGGGGTGTGTGGCCAAACATGCAAAGGAGTTCCTGCTACAAAAAAAGGCCCTGGGTTTTGACAACAAACAAGGTAAACAGAATAACGAGCAAAAGGTGGGTGTGGCTGGATGACCACACTTCTGGTAACATGGGGGTGTGGCCTAATGTGCTAATGAGCGGTGCTGTCAGGGGTGTGGCCCAATATGCTAATGTGTTCCTGCTGTTGGGTGTGGCCTATTATGCTAATGAGTTCCTGCTGGGCTTTTTCTACAAAAAGAGCCCTGCATAGCCTGAGATGTTCCAAGATCTGCCCATCTAGTGTGGTTTTTTAAATCCTGCCTTAGGTCTGGAAAATTTCTGGAGATTTGGGGGGTATGGGCGGTGCCTGTGGAGGGGGGAATTTGGGGAGGGGTTTCACCTAGGCTCTATGGTATACCATAGAGTCAGCCACTTGAAGGTACCATTTTCTCCAGGGGAACTGATCTCTGTAGCCTGAAGTTAAGCTGTAACTCCAGGAAAATCCCAAGCCGCATCTGTAGGTTGGCAACTTCTTTGTACCTCAGGGAGGTGTGCGTGCTTCTCCTTACCCCCGTCTTATTCTCACAACAATCCTGTGAGGTAGGTGAGACAGAGAGATAAAGTATGCCTGACCCAAGGCCACCCTATCTAAGATTCAGGTCTGAATGGGGATATGAGCCCACATCTCCCAGATTCTAGCCTAACGCTTTAACCACTGTTGTTGGATGTTTCAGTGTCTTTGGCGATGCATTCTTTGTGAGATTAATGGCTGATTGCGTAATGGTTTTTGCTGTCACAGACTATATAAGTTCAGTATATGGTCTGGAACCTGATTATGATTCATTATGATGCCTTATGGGCCGCGGTGGCTCAAGAGATTAAGACGCTGAGCTGCAGACTGGAAGATCTGTAGTTTGGCAGTTCGAGACCCGAGTGCTGCGTGATGGAGTGAGCTCCCGTCTCTGGCCTCACCTCCTGCCAACCCAGCAGTTCGAAAGCAAGAAATTGCAAGTAGATAAAGAGGTACCGCTTTGGTGGGAAGGTAACAGCATTCTGCACGCCTTGGCGTTTAGTCATGCCAGCCACATGACCACGGAAACATCTTCGGACAGCGCTGGCTCTTTGGCTCTTAAACGGAGATGAGCACCGCCCCCTAAAGTCTGTTTGACTAGCTTTTGAGCAAGGGAAGCCTTTACCTTTACCTTTTATGATGCATTATATTTATCTATGTTATTAATTACATTATGATTATTCGCTACCTTATCTTGAGCTTGTTTTTCCGTATTTCTGCATTATTTAACCACCAACACTGCCTTGCTGTCTTTTAAAGCTTTTATTGGGCTCACAGGGTTAGTGGCTGAGCTAACTGGATTCACTAGCAGTGTGGTTCTGTGTCCGGTTGGAGCCAGTGAGATCTCTCTCAGCTGTCAGACACTGCTTAGATCCTTGATTTTGAACGGGAGGATCAGACCATGTCACAATGTAGTTTGTACTCCCGTCTTGCGTTTTCCCCTCAAATGGCTGTGGCCCCGCCCCCAGCGTGCCCAGCGTCATGACGTCACTTCCCTGTGACATGCACGCGGGGGTGGGGTTAGTGGTAGGTTTGTTTTTTTTTTTTTAACAGAAGTTTTATTGAAGTTTTTCAGCTAACAAAACATTAATGTATTACAAAAATTCTTCAGTGAGAGGATACATAGGTAAGTAATCTAAATTTCAAGAACAACAATAATAAACAAACATGCATAAACTTGCATAATCTAACCTATTAGGGTTAGTGGTAGGTTAACTGCATGGTGACTTTCAGAATTGCCCTTTTTCCTTCCTGCCCCCCCCATACCTGTTCTGTCTCCATCCCCTCCCCCTTCCCAGTCCCTTTTACACAGAGCTGCTGGGTTTTTTTAAAAATAGATTTATTTTCATAGAGACTGGTAATACAATAACGATAAAAAGAGCCAAGGGAAAAAAATGCCGAGTGAGACAGTACACTATTACCGCTACAAATAATCTGGAAATATACACCTTAGAAATTAAAAATGGAAAAAAAATAAAATCAAATTTATATTAACCAAGATCAGAAGGTGGAATGGGCCAACGCAAAGTAAAGTCTTTGGGGCCGCCAGAGTCAAGCCTAAAGCAAGAACATTAACTGTTCATAAAAAGTAAAAAATAAAAATAAATAAATAAAATTATGGTAACCAAAATCAGAAGGCGGAATGAGCCATTGTGGATACTCTTCCCCTCTCCCTTCCCAATCCGGTTTACGGAGAACCTGTTGAGGATCTCACACGTTTACTCAGAAGTAAATCCCAGCCTTTCTAGCTGGGTTGACTCCTGGGTTGGCACAAGACAGATCATGGTGCCATGGTGTCCTGCCAAAGAGAAGAAGAAGAGAAGAGATTGGGTTTATACCCTGCCCTTCACTTGAAGCCTCAGAGCGGCTTACAAACTCCTTTCCCTTCCCCTCCCTACAACAGACACCCTGTGAGGTAGGTGAGGCTGAGAGAGCTCTTGACAGGAACTGCTCTTGAGAGAACAGCTCTGACAGAACTATGGCTTGCCCAAGGTCATCCAGCAGCTGCAAGTGGAGGCATGGGAAATCAAACCCGGTTCTCCCAGATTAGAGTCTGTGCACTTAACCACTACAGCACCATGCCCTGACCTTGGGAATGCTGATTTGGGAGTCTGCCCCGTGTAATCCGGCAGGATTTACTTCAAAGTAGGCATGTGCCGAATTTAAGGCTGCTGTTCTAAGCAGCATTACCGGGTGAATTTTCCTCCTGAACTCATTGGGATGTGTGTTACTTCTGAGTACAACATGCACAGATCAGATCCTGCAGGCAGTAGTCTTAAGCATGCTTCCTTGAGTGAAATCTTGGGTTCAGTGGGTCTTGCTCCTCTGGATGCGTGCACACGGGATTGCAACTTTAAATCAAGTTTTCATGCACAGATTTGGGGCAGCTACAGAAGGGTTTTACCTGGTGTGTTAGAGGAGCAAGTCTTGGTCTTACTTACAAATTTATTTATTTATTTATTTATTTATTTATTTATATATTTTATTTTATTAGATTTATATACCGCCTTCCCCAATGGGCTCAGGGTTATACAGTTAAGACAATATTAAAATGACAATTTACACACAAAAATTGTCAGAAGGGAGATAGATCCTTCTTTTTTAAAGGGAAGCCACCTAGAAGGGAGTCATTATATTTGACACAGTGGCATAAGGAAGGCCTGCTGGATTATTGTCACCATATGACTTGTGATACCAGGAGAAAGAAAAAGAAGAAGAGATTGGATTTATACCTCACCCTTCACGCGGAGTCTCAGAGCGGCTTACAAACTCCTTTCCCTTCCCCTCCCCACAACAGACACCCTGGGAGGTCAGTGGGGCTGAGACAGCTCTCCCGAGGACTGCCCTTGAGAGAACAGCTCTGAAAGAACTTGAAACTGACCCAAGGTCACACCAGCAGCTGCATGTGGAGGAGGAGTGGGGAATCATACCCGGTTTTCCCAGATTAGTGTCTGCACTCTTAACCACTACACCAAACTGAGAACAACACACACAAGAAACTGTCTGAGGCAAAGTATACTCTAAACCAGCGGCTCTCAACCTGTGGGTCGCGACCCCTTTGGGGGTCGAACGACCCTTTCACAGGGGTCGCCTAAGACCATCGGAAAACACAGATTTTCGATGGTCTTAGGATAGCAACGAAAATAATTTTATGGTTGGGGTTCACCACAACATGAGGAACTGTATTAAAGGGTCGCGGCATTAGGAAGGTTGAGAACCACTGCTCTAAATAATTCAGAAACTGGACTTACAAGGTCTAAGACAATACAGTGGAGAGCAGAGAAGAGAGGACAGAAGAAGAGATTGGATTCCATTTCTCTTCAGCCCCAAAACTTCAGGTCAACCCCCACAGTTAGAAACTCTGTCCTTGGGTACTTCTTTTAAAAAGGTGATTCCCCCCCCCCATTGTATTTTCACACATTATACAGTCATAAGGGCCTAGAGGGTAATATTTTAAATGTAATGCGATCTCCTGCATTCATCCTAAATACACAGGTTGCATTATTTATTTGCAAATTGTTTTATGTGCATAAATGTGTCTTGGAGTTCTTGCATGCTTTGGGGCTTTGCCACACTTTGATCGCAGTAGCAGGAGAATAAATGGGTTCGAGGGGGGGGGATCCCTCCTCTCCCAATAAATCTACTAAAATGTGACTAACTGCTGTTAAAACAAATTCAGACATTTTCCCCAATTTGGAACTAGATAGGAGCATGTTTTCTAGCTATTATTTTTGAACTGGCAATAATAATTAGGCACTGAAAGAAGTGTAGGGAAGGGCCCAAAAACTGTTGCTTCCTTTTCTACAAATTAACGTTTTAAAATAAATCCTCACAGATGGCTTCCCCCTTGAGGCAGAGGAACCTTCTATTGCAGAGAGAGAGAGAGAGAGAGACGCCCATTATGCATGCACATCTTACTGCAGATTTTCAGAGCAGTAAGCCTTTAATCTTGACTTCAGATTCTGTGTCGGTCTTACACACCATTTTTTTTCCTCCTGTGCATTTATTCTGCAGCTACAATTAAAAAACACACCACTTTTCTAAATATGGGTGCAATGTCACTTGTGACATGTGGTCTAAAGTTTTATGCTTTTTTATTGCCTTATCTCAGCTGCACCGTAAAATCCAGCAAGGACCTTCCATTCAAATCCTCATGGTTCAGGTTTTGTGCATGCATTTTAGCATTAGTTCATTGAATGAAAGGGAACAGAAAGGAAAGCAGGCAAAGGGGGGGGGAGGAAAAGGGGGAATGATGTTGAAACTGACAAGATTTTTTGAAACTGACAAGCAGCTGTGAAGTTCCATTTTTCATATTGTGGAACACTAGGGGATTCTCTTCTGTGTAATCAGCCTCTGTGAAAAATGGGAAAGAGGCACAACATCTCATAATATGGGGGAGCATGTTAAGTGTACAGAATGCATGGTAAAACCCACTGACACTGGCATTGCAAGCTGTGATCATTGGCAACATGTGTGTGTGTGTGTATGTGTGTGTGAGAGAGAGAGCGCGTGTGTGTGCCTGTGCAAAGTCCGCTGCAACTACACTACACTTTGCACAGGGCTGCAGTGTGTACAGAGGAGGCGTCCTCTGGCAGAAGCTCTGGAGGACTTTTTAAATCTTGTGCCACTAAACTGAAGAGGGAAAAAAAGGCAGGGTATTTTTGCTGGTGCCCTACTGCACCTGCATAGTTACACTAATTTCCTGTCCTTCCGTGCAAATTTGTGTAGTTTTCTCTTTGTGATTCTCTAATATGACCCTGCTAGGGCCAACCTACCAGGACCCCTGCACTGAGTTAATGAGCTCTGCCCTGGGGGTGGAATCAGTGTGCCAGCACAGGCTGGCACATGTTAGCAAGAACCCTGTTCGTACTGGCTCTCCAGGGTCTCCAGCAGAGGTCTTCCACATCACCTACTGCCTGGTCCTTGTTAACTGGAGATGCTGGGGATCGAACTTGGGACCTTCTGCACGCAAAGCAGATGCTCTTCCACTGAGCCACAGGGCCCCCCCCCCACTTTTTTACATTAGCTAACAAAATACAACTTTTGCATGATTTGCATTTTGGAACTGCGGCCCCCCTCTTCCTGGAACTGCAAATCTCATGTCAGGTTGCACATTTAAAAGCCCAGGATTGTGACATTTCCGGAGGACGGCGAGAACAGAGCTGGCTAGCAAACAGTGGCGACAAGGCAAGGCACGGGAGGGTGAGCAACCCAGGATCCCAGGAGCATGGTGCTTACTTGCCGAAGCCAGAGGAGCAAGATGGCACTGAAAACAGTTGAAAGCCTTCTTCCTAGTCCTCAGGTGTACGTTTGATGACCACGGTGACTCAGTAATATGGAAGCTACTATCTATTTTTTAGAAGCTCTCTTGCCTTCATGATTACTTTACATATACTGGAGATCTGTCTTGGGATTCCAGACTGGTTCTGCAGAGCGCCGAGCCTGGAATTCTAATGAAGCTGAGGGTAAACAAGACCTGGCAGAGACTGGCCAAGAGAGAGATCTTGGAGTCGTAGTAGATAACTCAATGAAAATGTCCAGACAGTGTGCGACTGCAATAAAGAAGGCCAACGCTATGCTCGGGATTATTAGGAAGGGAATTGAAAACAAATCAGCCAGTATCATAATGCCCCTGTATAAATCGATGGTGTGACCTCATTTGGAGTACTGTGTGCAGTTCTGGTCTCCACACCTCAAAAAGGATATTATAGCATTGGAAAAAGTGCAGCAAAGGGCAACCAGGGCCCTGGTCACACGGGCAGGAAAATGCGGGGGGTGGGGAGTGTGGCTGTTTTCCCAGGTGCAAAATAACGCGCCATTGCACGATCAGACGTCTCCTAGAGGTCCCGTAGAGGTCCCGTGGTTAGGAGGGAGGTGCCGATCACACGACGCGGCAAAGAAGCGGCATGGAGCGGCAAACCGGGGCTGTGCTTTGGTTTTAAACTGAAGTGTGCGCATGCGCCGTTGGGTGCTTGTGCGCATCCCATGGAGTCTTGAAAAAAAACTTTTTTGCATGTCGTACCCCACCCCCACCCACGAACCCCCTGCCTGCTCCATGGCCTTTCCCTTGAGTCCCCGCGTCGTCGTCACGCCCCCCTCGCCCCCGGCACTCGTGCCTTGCCCAGGAGGTGATGCCAACGTTGCTCATCCCAGGAAGGTGCCGGGGGGGCTGGCTGGTGCGAAGCTCTCTCTCCCCCTCCCCCACAACGACTCGTCTGCTCTTCTTTCCTCTTCATTGCGCTAGAAGAGAAGGGAAGGGAACCCCGGGGTGGGGTGGGGACACACCTTTTTGCGAGGGGACATGGGCGGGCGCCGGATGCCACCGGAAATGCGATCAGACGCCCGCCCTTGCCTCGCAGTTACCAGAAACTAGTACCTCAGAGGTACTAGTTTTTAACTGCGCATCTTCGGAGGGAAGCCTCAGGTTCGCCATGTGAGCTCTACGCTTCCCAGATGTGGCGCTGTGATCGTGCCTGGAAAATCCGCCTATCATCCGTCTCAGTAGCGTGGCTACTGCTCCGTGTGACCGCAGCCTAGGATGATAAAAGGGTTGGAACAGTTTCCCTATGAAGAAAAGTTAAAACGCTTGGGGCTCTTTAACTTGGAGAAGCGACGGCTGATCGAGGTTTACAAGATTATGCATCCCTAGGTTGCCGCCCAGGCAGGCTCTCGCAGGCAGTCTACTTGGTCCTCTTGAGTTCTGGTGTTTCCCAGCTGCCATTAGGAAAAGGCAAGAGCTTAAGCTCTCCAGAAGCTTCCCCCAAGCAATGATGTTCCTAATCATAGTCTCAGTTCTGAGAGCTGTATACCCCTCAAATCTTTATTTTCAGCCACGACTGCCCCCTTCCTATTGTTTTGCTTGGTACCCTCTGGGTATGTGAAGTCAGGAAGCCCTTGCCATTGGAGAGCCAAACCAGGACAGAATATAACAGCTTGAGTCCAGGGGCACCTTGAAGACCAACAAAGTTTAGTTCTGGGTATAAGCTTTCATGTGCATGCATGCTTCTTCAGAGACAGATACACATCTTCAGGATAGATAATGTAACACTGTCACAAAGCCAGATCAGAGTGAGGACAATACTTCCTGCCCTCACTCCAGTGTTTGCAGGAAGGAAAGGATACTTTTGCCACCAAAAGTGAGACGGTTGAACAGTTTGCTCTGTTTGGAGGATCCTTCCAAAGGTTTCCTCCAAAAGGTCTTTGCAACATGGAAACAGAGGACCAAGTTGGGTGGTAGTCCATCTTGGTTCTAGTGCTGTTGCCTGTATGGAAAAGCCTTTCCTGAATAATTCAGTTTTGCATGTTCCATAAGCCAGCGAGCAAAATATTCTCCCGAGAGTCAGCCCTGATGTTAACGGGAGGGAGCCACATGCTGACCAGCAGAGGGAAAGCTTTGCAGAGGCAGGAACATCCCGACTGGTTCAGGGTGAGCTGAGAATTCCTTCCGAAGACAGTCATGGAGCTTGGGTTTGACCATGGCAGGCCCCTTTTGAGACCATGAAATGGGATTTGTTATGCAAACTTGTTATGTGATAAATCACTCCCTTCCCCCTTTCTGTGGATTTGCAATTCAGGAACATGTTGCTGTGCTCCAGGCACTTACCTAGATCTATGTTCTTCCTTCCTTCCTTCCTTCCTTCCTTCCTTCCTTCCTTCCTTCCTTCCTTCCTTCCTTCCTTCCTTCCTTCCTTCCTTCCTTC